>NC_134193.1:23030233-23135233 GCF_964188355.1 Buteo buteo | reverse complement strand
CCTTTACGGCTACGCCGGTGCACGGCGAGGGGCGCGCCGGAGATGGCCGCCCGCCCTCCCGAGCAGGCAGAGCCTGGGCCGGGGAGGCATCGCCGTGGGACTGCAGCTTTCCGCGTTGACGGTGCTCTCCCGAGCATCCCACATCCCGCTGCCTCTCCCCGCAGCACCCTCGGTGCCAGGCATCCCCCGCCACCTCCCCGACCGAGCACCGGGTTTGGACCGGGGCTGCCCTGCGTCCTCCACCCAAGTGGCACACCGCCTTCCACACTGCACAACCTTTAGCGGCTCTTTGCTAGGAATCACTTTCTAATGAGCACAACAAAGTGATAACAATTAATGAGGAAGCAAAGCATTTATTTCTGAGCCCTAATTAACATTATCCCAAGCATTCTCTCAATGCTCTTTTGATGTCATAAAGCATGCTGGAACTATAAATGAGCTGTTCTCCCATTAACACTGCCATGCCCCCATCCCCTCCCTCTGTTACCCAGACATTAACCAAACCACTACATTCACGGAAGTTAAAGGCCGCATCTTTATTCACAACAAAACAAGATAAACAATCTGCAGGTGGATTGTGCTGTAATGTCCCAGCATGGAAAAGGATTAAAATACTGATGCCACAGCACTCGGATGGGGCACGTGGTGCGGACATGCTCACGGGCTCTTGCACCAGGTGGTGGGGTCATCCAGCCTCTACGAGCTTGCACGCAGAAGTGTGTCTCCACCATCTGAAGTTCACTTGAAGCCTGTTTTTGAATGGAGAAATAATTCCAGCCTCTTCCCAAGCCAAACCATCGCTATGAGGAGGCAAAGGTGCAGGTCTCCTTCCCTAACTCAGAAGTCCACTGAGCTCATGCCACATGGAAATCCCCCTTCGTGTCCAACACAGCCGCCTCCTCAGACACAGCCGTTGCTCCTGGTCCTGGGTGCTCTCTGCCTGCTCTGCAGGGTCGGGGCACACGCCACAGCGCAGCCGGTTCTGGGGCTTAATGAATCTCCGGTGTGATGCCTTTCGTCCCCCTCCTGCGGAGTGCTGTATGATGTGTCCTACAGACTATGAAATACACTCCCGCGGTTACCTCCGGGATGCAAGCAGGATCCCAACAGCCTCCCGGATCCTTTCTTTTGAGGCTTTTGTGTTATGCTGGCACCAGAACTACACTGGGCTCTGAGGTCGAGCCCTGCAGCCTGGGTGCAGGAAGGGATGAAGTCCAGCGTTACATAGCAAAGTGCCTCAGCAGCACCCGAGTTAAAGTCCCTGCTTTCATGGGTCTGCAGCGGTGAAATTGCACGTTCCTCTCGGAATATGATATGGAGATGCACAATTTCCTGCCTTACATAATTCAAATCCATATCTGTTCCAGCACAACTTGCATTCGCCCTGCAAAAAGAAAACCTGCAGGTACATGCCAGGCTGTTACATGGAGATCAAGTCACTGCCAAGACCGATTGTGTTCAAATACAGTATCTCCCAAGTATTTATCTGTTTTATGTGACTTATCAGGTGCCAGTGAAACCTCTGTTCTTGACGGGGTAATGCAGGCTTGAAGGCAAAAGAAACCCTCTGGCTTATACCACATCCGTTACTAATCCACCGAGACGCATCACATCAATAATAATGCTGGAAAGGAAAGGCGCTCTCTCGGCAGCCCCTTCCTCTGCACACACACGCTCAAGCTGCTGAGCTCCAGGTACTCCCAGAGCAGGAACTGGTGGATAAACCTTCACTCCGGGTGGGAAGAGGTCCATCCCATATGACATGGGAGCCTGGGCTCAGCAGAAGGGAGCCGATGGGGAGGGAAGTCAATCCGCTTGGACTTGCGGCTGCTTTTACAAACCACCCTCTAACGGTGCTTTTACGTGAGAGCTGCCGCTTTGACTATTCCCCCAGCGTACCTTAGCAAGGAGCCGTGCTGCAGCAGAAAAGTGCCTCTTCCTCACTATTTGGCTTAAGACTGGCATAATATCAGCATTTTAATGTGCCTCTTCCCAGGAGGGAGACGCGGGACAAGCAATACCTGCTGCTGTGCAAACCGGCATCACCAGCTGAACTGGGAGCGTCAGGCAGCCGTGTGGTCCGGGGCTCAGCGCCGTGCCGGCCGGGGGACAAGCCAAGGCCCTCGGCCCACGACGGCGTCCCCCAGCCCCTGCCCGCAGCCCTCCCTTCCCGTGCCAACCCCCCGGGGAGCCCCACATGCTGCTGGCACCCCTAAAACCTCACCGCCTGTGGAACGGAGGGCACCAGCACTCAGGCATTTAGGAAAATGTTTTAATTTTGCAGAGGTTGAGCGGGGAGGAGAAAACTGATGATAATGCCTGTGCAAGGAGAGCTCATCTGAGCATGTGAGAAGAGCTGCCCCGTGTCCCCGGACACCTGGAAAGCAGGGGACGCCCAAGAGCTCCCCATGCAAAAACAACACCCTGCTCAAACCGTTTATCATTAACTCCCATTTAAAAGAAGAAGGAAGCTGTGCAAACCATTAGGAAGATAATTGGTATCTCCTCTGTATTTCAATAAAAGCAAGGGACAAAATACCATGTATGTGAAATAACTACTTTAGGATAACAGCACCCGTCACCTTGACAACTCGGTCAGAGGTCTCGGCGCGGCGATGCCTGCTCAGTGAGGTGTGAGAAATAGAGGACGCCGGGGACAGGGGGAAGATACTTGTCTGACCAGCGGAGATGTGAGGACCACAACAGGCTGTTAGCTACAGGATTTCTAAACAGAAAGCAGCTTTCACGAGGAAACGTTAGAAAAATAACCCCTGCAGAGCCAGTGGAGCAGCGGTGTGAGCAGTCCCGGCTGAGCGCCCCGGTGCCAGCGCCGGCTTGGCCGTGACACGCGGTCGCGGGAGAGCCCGCAGCCTCTGCCGGCAGAGAAACGGGGTCTCGAGCGGCACGGGGTGCCGGCATCTGAGATGGGGGTTCAGCCCGTCCTGGGGCTGCGGGTTCCCCTCCGCTCCCCTGTGCAGCGACCGCAGCAGGGGCACGAAGCGCCTCTTTTCCCTGGCCGAATGCCCCGCCGGGGCCAGGAGCAGCCGCGGGGTCGGGGCTCAGCCGGGGCTGGCGGGCGCGGGGTCTGGCCGCGGGCCGAGGCGACGGGGGAGGCGCGGGTGCCCGTGCGGGGTGCGCGCATCGCAGGGACGCGGCGCCACCAAACGCGCTCCCAAACACACCAACACGTAAAACAACATAATATTGCAAACAAAAGGTGACAGCGTAACATACTAATATGAACAGACATGAAATCAATGGGAATTTCTATTTAGGTAGGAAATCAATAGGAATTTCAAGGTAGGAAAAAAGGAAATTACTTACCTTTAATTTGAGCTCTCTTCAAGTCTGGTTCTCCATAGATCGGCGGCGGGAGCTCGCGGGGCTCACGCGGGGCTGGGGCAGCGGGAGTGCTGCGTGGGCTGATGGCGGTGGCACCTCCCCGGCCGCACCGGGGCCGCGCACCGCCCCACCGAGGTCCCTGCCCTGCCCCACGCTGGTGGAGATGGGCCCATGGCCCGAACCGTCCCGCCGGTCCTTGGCATCTCTGCCCGATGCACACACAGCAGGGCTTCGCCGGAGTCAGGCAGTGTCAAGCCGTGTGGCTGCAGGGGGGAGAGGGGTGTTGCAGAAACACCTCGGGCGCTGCAGGGTTGCAAAGGCAGCGCCTACAGCGACGCGGGCAAGGCAGCCCGAGGTTGTGCAGTGGCAGTTCTGAGCTTCAATTTCTAGTGTCCTAATCCAGCAACGACAGCGCTTCCATGGCAGCGTTTGCAAAACAGGCCGTTCTTGGGAAGAGAAAAGTCAACGCACGGCAACTGGGATATGGTAGTTCAGCCCTTATCCTGCAAGACAATCATGCAGATGGGCTCACTGGTCCATGCAGAGCCCTTCTGATTTCAGCATGCCTTGGCTGAGGCTCCGAGCTCTGGCTGTGTGATGCTCTCAGAAAGATGAGGGCCTCAGTTTGAGACCCTTTGAATTGAAAGATGTTATGAAAGTGAGAGATTATTATTATTTTGTTAAAAGGAGAGCTAGCTGCATCTCAAACTCTGCCCCTTCAGTGACTGAAAATTAAAAGACTTCTAGAAGTAAGTATTAGTATTCCACAGAGGATCTTGAAATCACCTCCTGATGTGGTTGAAGGTGGAAACAATTTTAAGCCATTGTTTCCAGATATATTTGCATGCAGCAGCAAAGCCCGATGTACCAGCATTTTGCATTTCGCTCATTCATGAGCGCTAAAATGGTCTGCTGCATTTTAATTTAAACATAATAGGAGGAATGTATGAGCTTTGGTAAAAAGTGGGCAAGATTGCCTTCGCCAAGTGAATGCAGAGCCTAAAATGCAGATGTATCTCTGGCTGTAGAAACAGAAGGCAGGATGCTGGAGCTCCCTGACTCTGTGGCTTTGGCTGCCATAAGTTCTTTCATGGTGTCCAAAGGTGCATTTCTTTTCCTCCCAGTTTGTATCAGCCTCCCCACAGCCAAGCAATGCCTCCCTTGGCAGCCCACCCCACCGCAGTAAGAGCAGAATAAGGGCAAAGTCCATCTGGCCCTGGATATTATTCCCGGGTTGTGTTTCCACTTTTCTGCAGTCATGGGCTGCTTGAAACGCACATTAACCCCAGGTATAAGGACGTTGATTGGTATAATCAACAAGAGGAGATATTTTCAACAGAATATGAACAAAAAAATGAAAAATAACCAAGTACAAAGGATTTTCTTGGCAGTTCTCTTGGTCCTTTTGCCAAAGGTCCATATGATGCTCTCTCCCACCAAGGAGGTGTTAGAGACCTCCTGAGGGGATGGTATCTGGCAAAGTGCTTTAAAAAAAAAGCAGTAGTCAAGTGCAGGTTTGCAGTGCAGCCTGGCAGTTGTCCCAGCTTGGACCTCTGTTAGACTGAAAACCAACAACAAATCAGCTCCACTTGCCGAGGACACTAAATTGAGGTGAGCGCCGAATGAGCTAGCGACAGCAACAACAAAAATCCAAAGGATTTTATCATCTTTGTAGCAGAAGGGACATATGGTAAATAAAATTTAATGCTGCCAAATGGGGAGAGATGCACAATGACCTAAGAACCATAAAGCAGAGAGCAGCATGAATGGAAGTGAACTGGTACAAGAGGGAGGATACTGAAGATAAGGAAACAACTGAAATCATTATAAAAGCATCAAATGCATCCATGGATATTTACTGTGGTTGCAAAATAGCCACAGCCCTGGCAAAGCCGCCTGCATTGCTGGTCCAGTGCCACATGGAGATTTGCTCCTGCAGGCACTTATTGTTCCTGTCCCTTTGTTTCTCTCCTCCGTATGGATCTCAGGAGCTCCCTTCATTCCTGACTCCCCTCCCCTGGGACTGGAAGAGCTGATCTGACATGTCATCTCCTCCATTATAACGAGTTGGAGCTGAACGGCTCTCCCTGTGACAGAGTCCCCTGTATGAAGGGTAGGACTTTCCCCAGATTTCATTGCCTGGTTTTAGTCTGGACTTTCCAGTCCTCTCTTCTGGCACCTTAACTCGACCCAGTCTTTAACGCCTCACTCTTCTGGGGCAGGAGGGCCATGTCCTCAGCCTAAATTGTGCTGGGGTTCAGAGACAGGCATGAGGCTTATGGACTTCTTTCACCTTTAATCAGTAACACCTTTTTTTTCCCCGCCATGGAAACTGCAGCCACCTTCACATTTCCCTGCAACACCATGCTTGTCCCTAATTAAGCTCTATTAATACTAATGAACAGGCTCACCATAGCCCATCACTTTAGTTCTTAATCTAATGCCATGTTGTGACACTTGTTCAATGATGATTTCAGCCCATGAATCAAATCACTATGGTTCAGCCCATATGCCCAGCTCCCTTCTCACGAGGGACCAGAGAGAAACCTAGTCCAGAAAACAGTAAAACTGGTTAAGGAGCTTTTAATGAAATAAAACATGAAACATGAGGCCCTGTTGTCGCAGTGCTAAGTTGCAGCTGTGGAAGGGGCTGGGGCAGAGGTCCTGCATCTCTGTCCTCCAGCCTGAGCAGACCAAGTCCTGCCGGCACGACCCAGACCTGAAAGCTTGCACGTGGATGTGCAGCCTGGGGGTCTGGGGGAGCATGTTAAAGGAAAAGGGGCACAGAAAAGGAGCAAAGAGTGACGCTGTGAGGGAAGGTATCATCAATGAGGAAGCCCCAACAGTCCCTTCTTTCTTTTTTCCCCCGTCTGCAGCCCAGAACCTAATCCATTTATTCTGGGAGGAGAAGTCACTCCCGCACTCTGAGTACTGGCTCCTGGGCAGAATGTTTTGTGTAAGATTTGTAAACTCTGAAAAATATTTCCCCTTCAATCCCAAAGGTTTCATGGAAACAAAAATGTCTTCTCTTCCTGATGTGTTCCCATTGCTTGTCACTTAGTTTTGTAGGGTGATGCATGATTTAATTCTCTCCATACCTGCAGACAATTTGCAAACTTTCTGTTTTCCTCGGGTACCGGTTTCCCCTGTTGCAACGGGCCATAAAGCATTGTGTCTGTGCTGGATGCCGGACCGTAACCTCTGTTTCTGTTCTTTCTTTGATGCTGCTGAATTATTCAGGTGGGAGACTCCGCTGAACTCCAAAGGCTCAAATAAGAAACATAAAAGTTAGAAACTCCTAGGTTTTAAGAAGTACTGGAAGTGAAAAAAATATTTCAGCCAGGTTGATATATGTTTAAAATGCCTAAATATACTGCTGCACTGATCGATTTGAATTGTGTTGTCATGCTGGTTGGCAGAAAGAGATGAGATTTTTCAATATGTTAAAGTGTAAATGTTGTTAAAAACACAGTATTAGAAGATTAAGATTCTGACCCTTTACGTTCCAATGATCGTAAAAATAAGACTTCCAGCCCATTAAAGAACAGCTTGCCGAGGCATTACACTGAATCACTCCACCACAAGGATGTTATAACCCTGTTCTAGCTTATTCATAGGCATCTGCTTATGTGGCATCTACATCAAACTGTGAATGCAAATGTAAGTCTGAGGGCTTGGATGTGCTTTAATAAACCCTGCCAGGTTCCCCCTCCTCACCTCTGAGCTCCAGGAGAGAAAGCGGCTCCCGCAGCCGTAGGACATCTGCAGGCTCTGTGGCCACGCAGCTACACCCCGTCACAGCGCCTGTCCCAGACCTTCCCGTCACAGTTTTTTCTCTCTTTCTTCATTCATCTTAAATTAACCTTGCTGTGTATTGGCTGCAGGGAGCATTCAAAAACTGGACAACTCAACGGAGAAAGTGCCATTGATTAAAGTTAATTAGGCCTTACATTTTAGAAGACCATAAGACAAGTAGCTGCTCTGCTGCGTGTGTGGAGCTGTGGCCCCTCACGCCGTCAGCACACGCAGCGTGGGGACCGCTGGGTCGCCTCGGGCACCCAGTCGGGGAAACGCTTATTTCCACCTAGATATTTAGATCACGGGGCTGGGCTGGGCCTCCCTCCCTCCCTCCCGAGGGGGGGCTGCCGGGTGTGGAAGAGATGCCCACCACCCCAAAGACCTTCCCAGTGCTGGGGACCGGCTTGTCCCCCCCCAGCCGAGTGCGTTGCAGGCTGCAGATGCAGGCTGGTCCCGGGATCCGTGCGCTGGGCTCATCTCACGCCAGGGAGACCTGGAGACGAGCAGCCTCTGATCCTTCCAGCGGCGGCAATTATTTAATCTAACGGGAAGGATCCAAGCACTGGAACTTTTCAGAGAGATTTAATGTTTTATGACAGACCAAAATTGTGTAATGAAAAAGCCTGATTTCGTGTGTGGGAAGTTACTTAGAAATAAAACCTGTGCTGGTGCCTGGGGAGGCTGAAGCAGAGAGAGGAGGACCGGAGCCCTTCTCCCAGCCCGACCTTCCTCCCCTGCTGGGACAGCACTTCTCACCCATCCCATCATCACCATCTCCAGGACACGGCCCAGGTAATGGCATCGCAGGGGACAGCAGGGATGGCGGGACGGCTCTCCAGCCAGGCTGAACCCCCAGTGCCCTCCTTAAGGACAGCCGGTGTTTGCTACAGAAACATGCAGATTCTGGCTCTTATTTGAGGCAGGTTTGAAATAGCAGTGAAGGTTATTGAAAACATAACCAAAGCTCCTCCTTATTTCATTAAATACAAATGTGAGTGGGGTCATCAGTTTTTATAGGGGCTCGTAAAGCATCCCTCTTGTTCAAATAGGCTATCAAATCACCCAAGGCTTCTCTCCGTGAGGAGTGCAATAAAACCAGAGTTTCTTCTTTAAGAAACTCATCTCAACATCATAATAAAATAACCTTAAATAATACAGTATGGAACAGTTTTTCAATAACATAATTATAGGCTTCCATTTTTTTCCTGGCAGGTCATTTCTTGGTATCTATTTTGGATGCCATATTGCAGAGGGAGGGGGTAGGGAGGAATGCATGGGAGGATTTTGAAGCATGTCCTCAGGTCACAGCAGATCACCTTGCCTCTCCTTTGTGCGACGCAGGGACGGAGAGGCCCAGGAAAGCCGGGCCGGCTGCTGCCCAGCCCTTCTGCAGAGCCGTAGCCCGCAGAGACGGGACAGCAGAAGCGAAGGTCAGCTCTGTGCTCACCAGGCTTCCCACGGGCTGCGGACCACGTTTCTCAGCACCACAAGCCCTGGAGCACACCCTCCTCTGAGCAAGCTGGCTAGCATAGTGACGGTCAAGATTTTAGATGATCTCGTGTCCGTGGAGGATGAAGGAGGAGGAACATCTATTGATGATGCAAACGTGGACAGGGCAGCAGGGGTTGGTATCGTCCAAAGCCTTTACCGTGATCTTCGTCCTCGCTTCTGGGCGATGCGAAGCCTGGGGTCTGCCCGTGGAACACGACGTTCTCCTTCCTCCACCACAGGAAAGTGCAATTCCTGCAAGAGCGTGCACATTTTGCAGACAGATTAAAACATTTAGCGGCGTATCTTTTTTCTGCTTCCTTTTTTTACGTAATTGGTGGCTGACCCGCCTGTGCCATAGTGTGTCATTAGTCCCCCAGGAAATGGATTGCTGGGCAGAGAGTGGGTGGGCTGGCCAAAGGGCAATGCAAATGGTGTTTATGTTTCAGACCTGTCACGTAAGGGGATTTTAACCCTGTACTTATTTACCTAAGCTGTATCTCCCCTTTACTTGGAGTAACAGTCTGATTTTTAATATACAGGTGTCCATAGGGTGTTACTGATTCCACTTGGGAATTCTAGCTTCAGTTTTAGGGATGGTGTATTATTTTTTGCATGCTTACATTTGAAGATTTATCCACAAATAATAATTACTAGATGTTTGCAAAAGCCTCTGAGTCTGAGCTACTTCAGGGCAACACACACAAAAAAATGAAACCAGGGTGATGTAATTTTAAAGCCATCTCCTGCATAAAAGTCACATGCCTGAGCATACTTATACACACACACTGTCCCACACACTGTACATTCATGTAAAAAAATCAATCCATGTACATCATCTGCACATGTTTGCAGATAATACAAGGTTGTGTTTAAAAAAAAGAAAGAAAGAAAAGCCTCAAGTGGCAGAGCAGTTAAGGAACTCCTAGGTGTTTTTAATAACATTGATCAGACCAAATGAAAAAAGCCAGAGCAGTGGGAGACAGGAGCAGCCAGCAGATGCTGACATTCTATCACAGCAGACACATATTGACTAGCGGTCTGAACAAGTCACTCACTCATCAGCGGCCAGCCTGATTGAGTTGCCTGCAGCCAGTAAATGAGCCTTCCATCCACTGTGGGTCGAAATGAACTGCAATCTTTTCAGACCTCGTTGTTGGCCAAATGAGAGATTTAAAACCCCGGAGGACTCCAAATGAATTTACCAAGGAGCCACAGTGACTAACAAAGCTACAATACATCAGAGCGTGGGGCACTGGGTATTACACTTACTGCTCGGTGATCAGCACTGGGTATTACACTCGCTGCTCGGTGATCAGCCTGCACTGAGCAATGCAGAGGTAACCAGATTAACCAATGCGAGGTGTGTAAACCTTTTATGGTTTCTTTAAGGATTTAAGATTTTGATGAGAAAACACTGCAAGTTTCCCAGGGGAAATTTGCTGTTATTGATTTAATGTTTGCTTGCATGCTACCTGTCAATTTTCCAAGAGCTTCAGCAACAAAATTCTTATTTGATATTTGACAGATCTCTTGCTAGTTTGCATGAGCAGAGCAGTGGTGTGCAGATAGCAAAAAGGAAAGAGAGGCAAAGGTGCGTCCTACATACACCCTTTTAACCAAGACCTAATCTCAGGCTAAAACTAATTCCAGGACCAACTGCAAGCTCCAGACTCTTCAGAGGATGGCTAGGGACAAATCGGACCAGCTGGATTGTCAGTCAAATGAGGAAGTTTCAATCTTGTTTAGGGTCTGGTTTGATTAAACATTCTGCATTCATGCAAATGCAAGTGCATGCTAACACACTGTACATGGTCATGATGGAAGACGGATTTCATTTACTCTTTCTCCTGACTTAGACCCAGATTAGAAATTTCAGGTTTCTCAGGTCCATTCTGGCATCCTAGAAGCGTGTTTGGTGTACTGAAATCAGAAATGTGAGAGGAACACACAACACTGTTGGTCTGAACCAAAGTTGTCAGAGAACCTCCAAAGAGTCAAATGTTGAGCTTGACCTGAGTCCAGTGCAAAGACCACGGAGGGCATGAACCAAGAAATTAGTCTTCCCTTCCATGTTCCTTGCGAGTATGAGAAGGGATTTCTCGGGGTTTCTCTGCTTTGAAGGACCCACCGTGCCTAGGAGGAAGGCAGAGCACTCTTTTTCCAGCACCTGCCTTCTGGAGATCAGTGCTCTGCTCCCCCGGGCAGTGATTATTCCATTGCTAACATTTTCATGATAACAAATTGTTCACTAGCTGGGGAGACAAATGCAATGCTCTTTCCCTCTTACAGCTAATTCCTCCTCCTGTTCAGGTGCTGACCTGCTGTCTCCCTCGCTCGAGGAAAGCACGGTGTGTAATGATTCAGGCCAAACTCCGCTCCCCACTCTCCCTGGGTGCTCTCTCCTGGTCAGTGCACACCCCCAGCACCACACAGGTCTGTGGTTGGGTTACTTCATTCCAGCTGAACGTAGTAAAATGGTTTGTCATCTTCATTTTTTTTGCTGTAGTGTCTGGGAGGAATATGCTCCGAAATGCCTTCAGGAAGAGCCTCTAATCTGGAAGAGTCATTTCTCCCTCTGCCTCTCACAGTACAGGAGCAACGCAGTGGCTGCTGGCTGGAAAATTAGCCCAGGGAACTCTCTCCTCTGTCTGTCTCTCACCTCATTAGACTAGTGAGAAAATGTAATTGTAAGTCTCTGAGGCTTTCTCCTCGCAGGCTGGTGGGAGATTGTGCTTCACAGGGGCTAGTGGAGAGCAAACCCAGCACCCAGGCTGTTAGCACTACGCTTTAGCCGAGCCTTCCCACCGGAGTGACGCACCGTCCCCCTCAGCGCCCGCACGGTTTCCATCCATGAGCAAAGTGCAGGTGGGCCCCCCCGCACCCCACCACAGCTGTCACCCCCTCCCCACAGCAGCCGTCCCCGTGCCACCTTCTGTCCTTAGGCAGAGACCCGCATCCCAGCGCAGGAGCTGCAGACGGAGGTGCCTGCCGGGACGGGCGCAGCGTCACTGCCGGCTGCGAGAGGAAGGACCTTCTCCGTCGGGAGCGTTGGCGATGGGAGGACAAACACTGGCTGGAGGAGCGGCAGAAAGAGCTGCCTCTGGAGCGGGCTGGCTGTCCCTTTGTGCTGAGAGATGCCTTGATCGCGAGCCCTGGCCATGCCGCAGGCAGGGGCAGGCGGTGCTGGGCACCACGGGAGGCTGCGGCTGACCCCGCACAGGGCACCAGCGCGCAGGACCCGCTGCTCGGCCATGTGCCCACGGGCAATGCCTTCGGGCGCTTTCCGTCCGGGCAGGGGCAGCGTGGGGACGGTCGTGCTCTGCAGTCCTGGAGCCAGCCCTGTGCCGCGCTGGGAAGCGGAGAGGTGCCCGGGTTGCAGGGCACCGCTGGAGGAGAAAGTGGCAAACTCTGCATCGCTCGTGTTGGTCATCGCCGGCTCCTCCACCGCCACACGCTCCTGGTGCTGCAATGCTCCTCCCAGCACGGACAGCGCAGGGGTTATAGGGAAATCAAAGTAACTCTGCAACGCTGCCGCGTTCCTTAAATCTCAGTCTGCAGCACCAGTCCTGACCTCCTCTGATTGTTACGACTGTATCTTCTTTTTCTGGGCTATTCCACTCTAGATTAATTTCCCTGCGTGCTTTACTAACCCTGTGATTGCTAATTGCAAGCACCAAACATTTGCTAGGAAGTAAAGCCACAAGTCCAAATAAAATGGAAAGTCCCTGCACGTGAAATCCAAAATAAAGAGGGATGTTATTTACACAAGACTCCTAACATGCGCGTGTGTGTGTGTGTATTTGGCGAGGTTAACAAAGATTAATACACAGAGGCTGTTTTTGGTGTAGAATGGGAAATGCTGAGGCTAAGTCTACCAACCACTTCAGAAATAACATGTCTGCCTTGTATTTTAAGGCAGGAAGCAACGCCTCAGCTGAAATCACTTAAACAAAAAGATTGCAGTGAGGGGCATAATGCAAGAAAGTAATAAGGTTTAAAACAGGTCAGAGCCCTTTCCCTGCTCCACTGCTCCTGAGTGAGATGCATTATTTAATGGTCTTTGGTCACCGCTGATATACTGTTGATGAAATAGATGATTTTGTTCAAAAGAGCATTAGAGAAGAAATATACAATACTGCATTACATTCCGGCACAGTTCTCTCTCTGGTAAAAGCCGATAGATTGAAGGTTTTTCCTCTTGACAGGAAAGCAAAGCAGTTGAAATGAAAAGTCTTATGAAATGGCAAATACAAATGGTAATAATGCCACCATATTCAAAATTAAATTGTTGTAATTTCAGTTTCTGAGCATGGCAAAGTAATACAA
The DNA here is from genome assembly GCF_964188355.1 of Buteo buteo. Lineage (NCBI taxonomy): Eukaryota > Metazoa > Chordata > Aves > Accipitriformes > Accipitridae > Buteo > Buteo buteo. The sequence goes on along the minus strand of NC_134193.1, from coordinate 23,122,276 downwards.
TATTCAGCACAGGCTTGGGGAGCAAAACCCTTTGGCAATAACGACACTGCCTCATGAGCTAACCAAACAATCTTTTATAAAAATGTAGAGTCTGATGGGTCTCTCCATCAACCATAAGAGCTGTTGTGTTGTGGATACCCCAGACATGGAGCGTATGGGCTGCAGTACAGCGCTTAACCTAGAGATGTCTCTCCTAAAAGAAAAAAATGCTTTAACTGTCCAAATATGTTGAATTAGAGATTGGATCAATGACAGTCCACAGCCAAACCTCGATGGTATCAAGACAGAATAGCTGTCTCTCCCTTTTTGCTTTGCCTGTTTATTTCCAGGCATGGCTGCAAGAGTTCAGCATGGTGCTGGCTGCAAAGTCGCACTGCAGAGCATCCACTGCGGCTAACAGCATGGCTAATGAGCCCTAAGGTGCAATCAGGGCTGGATCGGGGCTGATCCCACCTCGTCTTCTGCTCAGTAAGTTTGCTGCACAAGGAGCCTCCCAGTCCCTGTAGCAAATGGGCACGTGTCTGCCTTTCCCACTCTTCTTGCCTCTCCAAGCCACTGCAAATAGCTCTCAGTATTGAATCTTTGTATTGCATCTGCACCATGTTTGAATAGCCTGCTGACCTTTCCAAGTAATGCCTCTTTTATAACCTTCATCTTCTGCCGGGGTTAACGCCATCCCTGTACTTACAGACCAAGAATTCAATGTGTAATGATAACATGGAGCCCAGCTTTCCAGCCATGCAATTATTCTCTCTGCGTCCCTGTTTACGCTGTGACTTTCATCGCGGTTAAATGCTGCTATTTTCTTTTGCCAGGCCCTGGGAGAGACTTGAGTTTGCCCTCGACAGGTTCAAGTCTCTTCTGCCAACAGAAAGATATTACAATGCATATAAATAACGTGTCTGTCTTAAGGCAGGCTTTTAGCTGGTGCGGACCTGGACCCTCGTTCACAGCGGCGCGGGCAGAGGGATGCTGCAGGGGCCAGCCCAGCCCCGGGCAGTGGGGCTGAGCCGGGGGACAGCCGCAGGGGGTGCGGAGCACGTCGACCCCTCCTCTGACACGGGGCAGTTTTGTGGCCTCGCCGCACTCCCCAGCGGATCGAGCCGGGGTCTGCGGGGCGCAGGGTCCTGGCTCTGGGGGAGGGCAGCAGCAGGTACTGCAGAGCAGCGTAGGGAAACTCGCCAGCAGCAATAACCTGTCCGTGGGGAAATTCTGGAATGACGCGATGGGCAGAGGGGGCACCCCGAAACAGGACTAACCCCGGCTCGTCCTCTCTACGGCTGTATCCCCAGGTGGTGCATCGGTAAAATCAGTAGCGACGTGATCAGCAAACACGGCTTCGGGCCAGGCTCCCCATGCCGGCAAGGTCCGAGGTCTAACGATGGAAGCCACCCTTGGACGGGCGCTCCCCGTGCCAGGCAGCCCAGCTCCACGGGCAGACTTGCAAGCCATCCATTACGCAGTAATGGGGGGAATGCAGCAAAAATGGCAGTGAGGGAAAGGAATACATCACTGGTAATTATCTCTAACCAGAAATCTCCTCCACTGCTCCAAGCCCCATCATTCCAGCCCTATTCTAATAAAGTGACACCTTTTTAATTATGGTAAGGACAAATCTGAAATTCCGGTAAGTAATTAGCATACATAATTTGCCATCTCTGACACAATGTGACTTTATCACAGGCTACCTCAGTGCAAGGAAGAAGTGCAAGGCTGCTGTATATCCTGTTTTAATTTTAGAGAAACCCAAACTGTCCATTTATTTTTATTACAATGTATTTCTCAAGTAGTTGAGTGGACAGCACTGAGAGTGCTCCGAGAGTGCAAATAAACAGCAGCAGCCTTGGAATGTTAAATTTAAGGGTTGTTTTCAAGAACAGGACACTTAATTTAACAATAAACTATGTTTTTATGTACCTCCATGATACCCACTGTTACCGAGAGTACAAGCTAGCTGGGCCCATTTTTAGGTGCACGGGACCCACTGAGCCATTTAGCCTGGTTTATTTTCAATGAAAAGGAAATGCCCATCAAACTGGAAAACACTTTCACATTGCAATCAAATTATTTATTTGCCCTTCCAAAGGCTGCTTCCAGTTTTATTGTCTTTCTCAGTTCTCCCCTGCTATTTGCATGTGTGCTCCAAGGGTGGTGCTTGGTTGCGGTAATGGGCAGAATATTAAAACCTGTAAACTGTGGCTATGAGAGATTTTTCTTAAAGAATCGTAATCTTTTGCAGCAGTCGATGCACAATGTGGTAAGGTTCCTAGCTTCCCCGTGACTCCCAGGACTAATATTCCTGCAGCTAATATATTTTTGAGAAATGTTTACTCTGGGCTAAATCATGAATATTTTAAATTTGAGCCCTGCTGTCCAGTTGTGATTAGTCAGATAAGCTGCATGGTTTTGTTTCTCCTTGACGAGTGGGCAACTGCTCCTAACCTAAGTGCTTGTTTATGAACACAAGCATTTGATATCTGATGTACTAAGACATGCAAAATAAACTCTGTTTTTCGGGCACACTTCTGTAGGTGTTTGTGCATGGCGCAGCACAAATACCCACCTTCCTTTGGAAGCTGCAGCGCCCGAGACAACAGCAGCTGTTCGGGAAGAGGGAAACAAAACCTATCATCTGAAGGATTAAAAGCATGAACAAAGCCGAGCTACTTCAGCTTCTGAAACATCAGCTGTCCGGTGCTCCCATCAGAGACCAACATCTTTATTCTGAAATGGAAACAGGAGATCGGTGCCGCTGGGGAGCGGGCGCGGGGAGCGGGGCCAGGCAGGCGTGCATGCCCGTTGGTGCACGGCACCTCCGCGCTGCCGGTCCGGCACCGGTGAGCGGGACTGCCGGGAGGTGCTGGGCAGGAGCCCGCTTGGGCGCCGATGCTCATGCAGGCTGCGCAAACCTGCCCGGGCTTCACACGGTGACCGAGCCCCGGGTTCGTGCTGTCTTCAGGCACGTCATACAGTCAAAGTCAAACAAATAAATACGAGAGCCGTGTTGTACAGTGAGGTAGGAGAGGAGCTCTGCAAATAAGATAATGGCAAGCAGAAAGGGCTCTCCGTTCAGTGGGGAGATATGCCCTGCAGTCCACCAACACGCGGGCACGACCGCTGCCGATAATGCCGTGTTACTCCGCGACTGTGACTATCCATCAAGATCTAGCAAAAAGAGCCATTTTGGTCTGGCAACATCTGTTTGCGTTAGTTTGAAAGCCGGGATAAAACATTCCTCATAAATAATTAAGTCATCAGGGCACACTCACAATGAGAGTGAATTGTCCTGCGATGCGGCCCCAGAGGATGGGCTGCTCCGAGGGCGAGGGGTCCCTGGCCGGGCAGAGGACCCCCAGGCAGCAGCAGCACTGGTGGGGGTGTTCTGGGGTGTCCGGGGAGGCAGAGGCCAGCTCTGCCCTGGGACTGCTGGAGGGCTCTGCTCGCCCCGGGCTCACCCCTGCCACTGCAAGGGCTTCGAGCTCAGCAACTTAAACAGCCCTTTGAGACTGATCGGACATTTCTCATGAACAGTTCTTCATTCAGCTAATGAGCACTTTGGAGGTACAGCAAAAATAAATAAAATCCCAGACTGCTAATCTGTTGGGAAGTGGGCATGTCACGAGCCTTTGCAGAGCAGAGTTTGTAAGCGCGATGGAGATTTCACTTGCGCTTGGATGGTCTGGGCTGGATTAAACCGCAGTGTTTCTGTGGGTGTGTGTTGGGTTCCCGTCACCCTGGTGCAAGTGACAAAGCAGATTCTAAACTTTTATTTTGGGAGGGTAACTCTCCTGTCTTGCTCAACGCCTTTGGAGCAGACAGTAATATCAACACGGATTAATTAATCAGTTCAATGTGATGTGACCACCTCAGGTAACGCAGGTATGGCAGACCTCTGTGTCCATGCACACGTTGAAACTCTCCAAGGAGCCCAGGGAGCTGGAGGGGCCAAAGACCTGTTGTAAAAGTTCCTACTAGTCTGGAAAAGGGCAGGACACTTCCCTTTCTGAAATTTTGAAATATATTTTGGAGCAAATGATCAGAATTGAAATGTCAACTATTTTAGATTCCAAATAACATCCAAAATGAAACATTTTCAGCATTTTCTTTACATCAGCAGTGCAAAGGTAGGCTTTTGCCCCAAGATGGGACACTAAATATTACAGTTTCCATGGCAGGGTTAGCTGTCCTGCTTACAGTGTTGGCAGACACTCGGGGTGATGGCACCTGAACTGAGCGCCGTCCTCGGTCTTCCTCACTGATCCCGAGCATCCCTCACCCCTGCCCTGGCCTCACCCAAACCTCCTCCGGCAGCACGCTGGGGATACGCTGCACTGGTCCTGCCGTGCCGCCCCCGCCTGCCGCACAGCCCTCCCGAGCCCACCGCTGTCCTGCCGCGTGGCGCGGGGCTCCAGATTTGTCTTTTCTTGTCTGCATTAGCGAAAGGGAGATGCATTAATAAGGCAGGGGAAGCAGGTTCAGTGGCAGCCCTCTCTCTGCTTGAGGAGGAGTGATTGCTGCGCAGATCGCTGGGAGGCAGGAGGATATAACCCTAATGTCTGCACCTCAGGACATGCCATTAAAAAGGCATCTGTGCTGACACAGATCTGTTGTTTATCAATAACCTGACAAGCGTTTCCCCTGCAGCATGGAAACACCTACACAATACGGTGGATAACCGATGGGAGCGGTCCTTGCCGGCTGCCCCGCCAGCCGCGTGCCGGCAGTGCCCGGCCCTTGCCCAGACCTGCCGGGAGATGTGCGGGCAGCGCAGGCAGGGCGGTGGGAACGAGCTGCCCATGCACTCGTGGGAGCTGGTGAAATGGCAGCAAAGGAGCACAGCTGAGAAATGAACAGGATGGGAGGGATGTAAAAAAATGCCAATGTTTGATCTTGCCTATTTGCAGTTCAATGCTTCTTTTAGGGAATTTTCTGGCATTTTATGTCAAAGAGAACTTTTAGCTGTAAAAACTGACCTGAATCAAAAGCAAAAGGTGGTGAATTTATCAAACCCAAACACTTGCAGACTGACAAAAACACAATTTCCTGTCTAGTTTTGTCCTTTTTCTTCGTACATCTCCCAAATCAATTTTTTTATTTGACCAGAAGTGGGTTTTCCCAACTTTCCAGCTTTTTCCAAACTGGAAGAGCTGTATGCTTTCAGATGGGCGGTGCAGGAGGAGCGCTTGCCTGGGGCAGAACTTGCCCCACGTGCCGCACCAGTGTCCTGCTGCACTTCCCACAGGACGGGCTGCCGTGGCAGATCACGCTCGCCATCCCACCTCCTCCCATCCTTGTTTCCTAATTCCTACAGTGCAAAACTCCTCAGAGAACAGCAGCTGCTTCACCGTGTCACTTGCCAGTTAGCAGCTCCACCCTCCACCTCAGTATGGCACAAAACCACATAAAATTTCTCAGACTCACTTTGTGGCGGTTGTTACGTCCCCTCATTTCTACTGCTGGTGCCTCCTCCGCTCACCCTCTGTGTCCCGCCGGGGCTGGGGCTGCTCGCATGGTGTTGCCTTCTGTCCAATACACAAATGAATCAGCACTGCCTTAGAACTTCAAATTACATGTAGCTTTAGTTAATTAAATGTAAAATCATTGGAATAAAATTATCCTTTCATTAGAAATTAACTCACTGCTTAAGACTTCAATAATTACTTTTTTCTTCCCAAACCACATACAAAATGGTCAGTTAAACAGTATGTAAAAAAAAAAAAAGTTTAATGACTGCATAGCAATCAAGATTACTATTATTTAAGCACAAGCTATTAACATGTGCAATGAGGTATTAGCTAATAAATTATCTTTATAAAATTAAATTGTAATTTTATCACAAATTTTACAGAGGTTATGGTTTTTAATGGCAGTATTTAGTTGTGGCGCCGAGCATGCTGCTTTCATTCATTACTTCATTAACACTTTGCATTTATACTCTTTCTTATTATTATTTTAATTTAGGAACAGGCTTAATTGATTTATTTCTTGTCTCTGTGGGGAGCCACTTGGTCTCTGCCATTGCACAAGGGCCGGGTGTCCACCACCGAGGACAGGTCGTGCCCTCGCTTTGCTTTCATACAGAGCGGGGTGCTGGGACCCTACAGGGAACTCGTCCCAGCCCCAGCCCTCGCGAGCCGTGAGTGACCCACTGGGCGCGTGGCACGGCGAGCGTGGGGACGGAGGATAAGCCCCTCTCGGATACCCTTGCACCGCAGAAGCACCCGGTGCTGCTCGTCCGGGCTCTGCAGCCTCGGCGAGCGGCTCGGAGACGGGAGTGTGTGGAGTCCCGCGCCCACCGGTCCTCAGCTCGCGCATCCCGTCCCGCAGCATTTCACGGCTGTGTCTATGGAGGAAGAAGTCACGAGGAAAGGTTTCACGCCTTCTGCTGGCATTCGGGAGTGGAACTGCACTTTGCGGTGCGCCGCCGCGTCCTCGTGCCGCCTCTTGTTCTCCACCCCGCGGCGGGTCCGCCGGTGCCCTTGTGCGGACGTCAGGCGGTGTGGGAGGCGAGAAGGATCCCGGCAGAGCGGGGGTCCCCTGGCCCCCTGACGTCCGCTTCACGGCCAGAGCCGTCCCTCTGCTCCGGTGCGAGAGGGCCGGGAGCGGCGCCGGGAGCGACAGCAGCCGCGGCACAAGCCGGTTATAAACTTCCTCCGCGAGTTCCCGGCAGACAGATATCCTTGAGACTCACCTCCATCTCCCGCTCAGGTCACAGGGAGATTTAGAGATGGGGAGCTGTAGTTAAGGTCCAGATCTGCTATCTGAACTTGAGTGATGGAGGACACATTCCCGGGACATGTTTATTGTCACCCGGCGGCCTGCAATCCCGCTCTCGCGGAGCCACCTCCATTCCCCGTATAATTCATGGTCTGACTCTGTGGTGGAGTGACTGATAAGGCCTTCACGCCGGGCTTGCCGGCCACATGTCTCAAGGAGACTCCAGAGGAGCTTCGGCACAATATAAATGTGGCTCCGTGTCAGCCTCAAACCCCTGGAAAATTCCCCGTCTCGGGAGTGCAGCATTTTAAGTAATAAAACCATAGAGAGATTACAACAAAATGTGACAGGAATTTATAGCCCTCTGCATGAACCTTTTACCTTAAGATGGAACAAAGTTGAGGGAAAAAAATTGCGTGGTTCACTTAGGTAACCTTTCCAACAAGCTCTCCTCAGCTCCTGGCCCCACATTCCTCTTTGCTGACTTAATAGCAGGAAAAAACCAGCCCTACTGAAAGCAGGGAGCTGGGGAAGCTGGCGGTGCACCACGCTTTTGTTGCTTTAACCCTCGCCGCTTCCTCCCTGCCTGACGGACAGCAGTCCCAGAGCAAAACCAAGGCACTGCCGGGCTCTTGCCAGACCCTGAAGTTGTACGGAAAGCTGCTTTTAACCCCCCGCTCCTCGCTGCGGCCGGGAGGTGGCCGTCAGGCTGTGAAACCAGCCCGCAGCCAGGGCAGGCTGGCTCACAGGGAGGGAAGGTGAGGGGTTTCTTTTTCCTTTTATTTTATTTTCCCTTGAGAGACACCAAAAATCCTATAGCAGCTATAATTTCTAATGAAAATAGGGGCTAAGCAAGGGCTTCTGTGCATACCCATACCCTAATGACACGGCCTATGCCTCTAAGTGCTGTGTCCCTTCGTACTGGGAGGTGTGTATTTTTATTGCCCGTGAAAGGGTCATGTAGCATAGCTAAGCAGATTCCTGGCTCTCCCTGATACTGGATTTACTGCCACTTTCAGCAATAAAGAGTGGAATTAATCCTGAGTTTACTAATCCAAAGAGTAAACAATATCCAGTGGAGACACTCAGGCAAGATAAATGCAAGGGAGTTAAAAGCAAACGGAGTGAAATCATTCTGCTCCAAGCTAAGGAGTCATTTGAGGAGCATGAAGCCTCCACATACAGTATTATCAAATTGTTAATAAATGTTTCCAAAGTCTGTAATACTGGGAAGCTTTTCTTTCCAATTCATCACGATAGGGGATTTTATATATGAAGCATGCTCTGTGCTGGGCAGTAATTTCATATCATACAATCTGTCAGTTAAGGTAGTATTAGTTGGAAGGACTGATCATAGCTGCTGATACTAGTTTAAGACTTAGGAGACTCATTTCCTGTTGTTTATGTAAAGCACTTAACTTTTTAAAATTCCCTGATATGGCCCATGGAAATAAATAAATTCTAAGACAGTTTCTCCTCAAATGTTCCAACACTTTACAAATTATTTATACCATATTTGCAAAAACCAGGGAAGACGCAGCAACCGTTGCAGTGCCTCTGCTCTCAGATCAGGCGCCCCGTCATAAACAGTTTATAAACAGTTCTGTAGCATCCGGGCTGCACGTACTGTATCATCGCTGGCTTCTTAAGCAGTTTCAACTGTTCAATCCCCACAGGAATCTCAATTACTTTTAATTCACGGTTGTCCATCACAGAATTTTGCCGAAGGCTGCCCAGCCCCTGCCTCCCAAGGGGAGGCTCCTGCGGCGCCTGCGACCAGTGCGGCCAGCAAACCCCCTCGGAGGTGCCCAGTACATCGCCGCCGTGCCCCGTCCATCCGTGGCTCCCTGCACGATCCCTCCCATCGTTCGGTGTCCCATAGCTCCGGCCCCCACCGCCTAAGGACTCCGCCAGGGTCCAAACACCCCTTTCTGCCCAAAGGCTTCCCAGGCGCGAGGCGGCTGCCTCGGGACCCCAGGCTGGCTGGGGCAGGGAATGGGGCAGCTTGCACGGCGCGGGGACCTGGCGTGTCGGGAACGGCAGACGCGGCCATCTCTGTGAAGGGCGACCGGCCCCAGACCAGGCTGAGCACACGGCCGGGGAGCGTTGCTCCGTCCGAGGGCTTCTAGGTGCTGTGAGAGCACTGCGTTGCTCCCAGGACAAATCCTGTCCGTGCTGAAAAGCAGCAGCATGAGATATTGCGTGCCGTCCCCCGTCATGTTGTAAAACTTGGAGTCAAATCTCAGGGGACAAATGAAGGTTGACTATGCCAAAGGGTGCGTTTGTCTGTTGTTTATTAAATGCTGAACGCCAGAGCTGCGCATGGCATTAGACAGTACTTGCATCGCAACAAAAGGGCAAACCTCCCCCAAGAATAAAGGGAGAAGGAGGCACACAATCCTGTAAGGTGCATGCCTCGAGGTATAATAAAATAAGACAAAATAATCGGTCCTGCTAGTTCTGTAAAGAGAGAGACTATGCACTAACTGAGCATGGAAGTGAAATCATGTCTCAGCCCTAGGAAAGAGCTGAGGCTCCTTAGGAGCACAGTGAGGATAGAACTGCTGCCTGTTTAAATAAAGTGAGAACTTTCGTCTCCGGTGCAAAAAACCCAACACCTTCAACAGCACTGCATTCCCACACAGTATTTTTGTACAGTATTTTATGTTAGCTTGAGTCACTGCTGTGCTTGTTAAATAATTAAAGGCAGTGACTGTGTTATTTACTGTCCATTTAGTGCATCAGACCCATAGCTTCACTTTGATATTTGGTCCAGAAGGAACTGTGACGTGGCCCTGGAGAATACTTCCACAGCGTTAATTAGTGTGGCACAGTACAAACCTGCATCACTGTTTTTATTTGCGAGCCAGAAATAGTATTTGATTGTTAATTTTATTGGTTAATAATTTTTTAAAATATTAATTTATATTTTCATAGACAGTGTTTTATAGCTACCAGGTATGGCAGAGTAGTCCGACTGGTTTCAGGGACCATTTTAATAGCAGCACCTACGTGCCTTCTCCACATATAAATCAACTGGAGTAACACAAGAATGTACCGAACTGGGCTGGGGAATACTTCAGAGAGCAGCCGGTCATTAGGTAGGATGGACAGACACGCTGGCCACTCTTGTCCCGCGGTCCATCAGGAACCATGAGGACTGCTGTCCCGCTGCTGGGTGGTGGCCTGTGGCCCCCCCCCGCTCTGTCACTGCAGGCTGTGGGCCCCCAAACTGGAAATTCTTTGTTGCCTGACCTACATCTACAACCCTATTTTCATAATCAGGATTGTGACCAACTTCTTTTTGATCTCGAAATGTGGCAGAAAATGGAAAGGGTGGGAAAAAAAATCCTGATGAATGAAAACTTCTTCCTATAGAAGAATGTTTTCATTTGTCATACTCATACAAGAATAAGTTGGTTCGGTAAAGAAAAGAGTACAAATTATCAGCCCTTCAAAGCTTTCCCATTTAACCACTTTATTGCAATACAACTGCCCATAACATTTGCTTTTAAAGCCCATGATGCTGAGTGTAGTTATTACATTGCATACATAAAAGATGTTTACAATTTTTTATATATATGTAAAATGTTGATCCCCTGGGCCACATTGATTTGTGCTGGCTTCACGGCTGGGTTGGTGCGGGAATTTCCCAAAGAGATGTGATTAGGCTGCAGGGAACTTTCATTCTTTTTTCCTTTTTTAATCTCCTGCTTACCAATTTAAAGGGCCTATCTCGTATTCCATTTACGTCAAAATTTCCAGGCGGTATTGGGGTATTCTGAGCTTGGGAGCACACGGCACACGCAGGCTCACACACTTCATTTTCAACACGCATTCTGGCTGTAGATGAAGTTGGGTTGATTTATTAGTTCTTGGTTGTTTCTATAGTTGAAAACAGAATCAGGACAAACGCATTAATTAGCACCCTGCCTGCAGCGGCAGAGATGCGGGCAGGGGCAACCAGGGCTCTGCGGCACAGGGGCGGGCGCAGGCTGCGGGGGGGACGGTACGGCCGGGAGGGCAGAGCTCTGAGCTGGATGCTGCCGGTTTGTCCCCTCTTAGCAGTGACCTTCGCTGCTCTTTGCGATTATCTTTCTTCTCTTGTCCTCAGAAGTTGCTCTGGGAACTGCCCAAACTTCTCCCTTTGCCTTGACAGGCACATAAGCAACGTCTCCAGCTGATGCCCATGAGCGGTCTCAGCGGCGTCCTGGCACCGCGTCGGCCGGCAGAGACCTCCCACCACAAATACCTCTGCGAGCACAGCGCTGCAACGATCGGTCACTGGTTCCTTGTTCCCTGTGCTGTACTGGTAAGTAGAGTGCTGGAAAGGTTTAAGCCTGCAGAGAATTTCATAAGAAGTTTCTCTTTTTGTAAAGCAGAGACATAAGCAACTGAGGACAAATAATTTCCCAGTAATTTGTTTTATAATGAACAGCAGGTTGTAATTAAGATGGTATTCATTTTAAAGAAATTAACTGTTCTCCAACAGCGAAGAAAAAAAGTGTTTTATAGTTTCACTGTTCAAACTTTGACAAGCTAATCTTTAGAGTAAAATAATAATAGGGAAAAATGTTAAGAGATTTCTCAAAAAAGCTCATGGAAAAATGAACAAGCTCCAAGGAAGTGGAAAGTATCCAAAGTTTAAATGGTGGGTCTGTAGAGGGGACCTGAATAGGCCTGGGTGGAAAAAGGAAGGCAACCTGCAGGGTGCTTGCTTCTTCCAGCCCTTCAAGGGAGTATTTTCACACTCTGCTCCATCCCAGTGATGCAGGTGCAGTTATGTCAATTAGCTGTTCTGGCAATTGCAGTATATGTGTGTATATAAGAAGACAAATCAACAGTTTATTTACATAGTCACTGCGTCTCATCCTAGAGCTGATTGGGGAGAAAATAAAAGGCCACATATTTAGATATTCACTGCATTTAAGAAAAAAACATTAATACAGCAGCAACATTTGCACTGTTTTTCCTTTCTGGAAGGAGAGCAGAGGGGTTTTATCTGTATATTATACATTTTTAAAAGACTCTAAGTGTAATCCAGGATATTAGACACTATTCAGCTTTGCACAGGTATCTGGCAAAATGGTTTAAACATTTATTAAATATAGAATGATAAAATACCTTGAAGATCACATCCAATCAACACAGTTTCTGCTGTGGAAAATCATGTCTCATTAATCTGTTAGAATACTTTGAACCTACCAATATATAAATGGATAAAAGAGAATATCTTGACATATTTTTAGACTTTCAAAAGGCTTTTAATGAGGTCTTCCCACAGGATTTCTTAGGAAACAAGATAAAAATGGGGGTAAGAGATACAGTAGCATTATGAATCAATAAGATGGACTAAGAGGAAGGAAACAAAAGTGGTAGATAGTCTTTTATTAATCAATGTAAAGGGTCACTAGCAGTGTGCTACATGGTTACACACTCAATCTAATGGCATTAATATATTAATTACTGACCTGGAAAAGGAAACAGTTGTATAGATTAGTTAAATTCAGAAAAGATGAAAGAAATTCAGAAATTTGACCAAGGCAGAAGAATGAATGACGTGATAGCTAGTGAAGGTTGATGTTGATAAACAGGAATGCGCTAAACCCCAGAACTTCCCCAGCATATAACTGGTCAATTTGGAAAGCTGGTCATTGCTGAGACCTTGAACAACACGCCTTCAAAGCCAAATGGGAAACAAGAGGTCAGGGGCTCAGAGGAACGGGGATGAGAAGAGCACAGGAAATGCTGAAATAGCTGTCTATGACTATCTGGTACGCCTCCTCTCTGGGTATGGTGTGCAGCGCTGGTGTGCAGTGCGTGTCTCAAAAAGGTACTGCGGACTTGGACTGAGCTCAGAAAGCAAAGAGGCAGATGACCCAGGGCCTTGGGAACTGGGTCTGAAGAGTGTGAAACGGTTGTGGGTGTCACCAGGACACGGTAAAACAGGGGCTGCCCTCGCTCCCCTCCCCGGCACAGGAACAAGGGGGCGCGGAGGGGAGTTCAAAGACAGAAATTCAAAATATAAGGAATGACTTTCTCACATGAGGTGGAGTGGTGCTCCTTGCAGAGAAGACCACGAGAGGCCTAAGCTAAATATTGGTGGCCAAGAGAAACCTGTGGTGAGGGGAACCCCTGTATATCTGACAGTGAAAAATCAGTCCTGTGTTATCTAAGAAGGGATTGCTTTGGGCAAGGGGAGGCTGTTGCAGTGGTGCTTGAACACTATGGCTCCAAGTATGCAAAATCATACACTAACTGTGCAAACACCATCACGGGCAATTTATCCATACATTTTAGGATTTATAAAGCTTAGTGCTGCGTGTTCGGTTTTCTAGACAGTTTCTCTTATTGCTGTTCTGGAAATCCATTCCAATTAGATACCAATATTTGGGCTTCCAATCCAAGCAGTGGGATGCAGTGCAGAGAGGTGACACTGAGTGGTCCCTGCAGGTGCAGTTTTATAAGCATGGCTTACCTCCACAGGCATTTTATAATAATCATACTTCTCATGAAGCTCTAGTATCAGTGCCTTCAAATTAGATCTCAGCACTTAAAAAAAAATAAAATAAAATAAAATAAAGGTAAAAGGAGGAAAATCAATGGGCTCTCAGTGCAAACCCCAGTTCCACCTTACTTGCACTGTTGCCCACACTGCCCTTTCCTCATGCCCTGCTCTGGCTGCCCTTGCCCGTGGTGCCCGGGCAGGCTCCAGTCCCCTGGGGTCAGGTCCGGCTGGGCACCAGCTCCTGCTGCGGTGTGGGGCCGGGGGTGCAGGCAGGGTCCCAGGACACGGCAGCCTTTTGGAGGCACTATGGGAAGAAAAGCTGGCAGTGAGGTGCCGAGCACGTGCCTGGGTTTCGCTCCGCTCTTCTAAATCACCATGTTAGCAGAGCGGGCACCAGCCCTGCTGTCCTTCACTGCTCCCGTGCAATAGCAGCGGGTTGCATGGACGGACGGAACGTGTCGTGGGGGACGGCAGCTTTTTGCCCTTCTGCGGCACAGCCGTGGCTGTTCGGGGAGCGCACCACGGCAGTACCTGCAGCTCACAGGAACCGTCTGCCTGGTACCAAACCCAGTGTCCTGGAGGGGCCTCGCTGCAAAGCGCTGCTGCATTTGGAGAGCTCGGGCAGCTTAATTGTCTTGTTAAATATAAATGGGCTGGTGATTTCTTAAAACTGAAAGAGTCTGGAAAGCCATTGTGAGGAGGATAATACCAGTGGTATTTAAAAATTAAAATCTGCTGTGGCCAATCATAGCAGCAGCAGCATTTGTCCTTTGGAGTCTGACTTTGATAGTCACTCATGGATGCTATAAACACAGAGGCTATGCTTGCAGCTAAGCAATAAAGTGACTGGTGCATTTCTTTTTACTTTATACACCACTGTATTGATTTTGTAGTTTATTTTTTCTTGGAGGAGAAACTAAGGTATTGCAATTTCATTTAGGTACTGCATTATAATTTCCCTGATGATTTTGTCAAATGTTCCTGAAGGAGAACACCTTCTCACAGTGAACAGGATTCAAAGACACAGAGCTGCCTAATCCATACCTAATTGGATGAAATCGTTATGCACTTTCCCTCCTTTTGGAGTTTTTTTCAGAGTTCCTGGTTCCTTAGGGATCCTAAAAGCCACTGAAGAGGTTATTATAGTATGTCCTCAGGGATGTTTAATACCCTAGCCCTGTTCAGACATGCAAATAATCTAATTCAAAAGCTTCCTAATTAGCAAGCCAGCTACAGTTCTGGATAAGGGAGGAGAGAGAGAGAGAGATCTAAAAGGACTGTGCTTTTTCCTTTTATAGGCTGCTATTGTGCAAAAGGCAGCATAATGGATAAAAAGTAATTGTTCTGATTTTAATTGCGATCCACTATTTATAGTTTTGTTCTGTCATCTGAATAATGAGGGGATTTTGTTCATACAGCTTGCACTAAACACGCTGCAACTTAGTTTACACAGAATGCAGCATGCGCCTGGCGTTTCCTCTTGGAAGCACAATCTTACATAGCAGAGATGGTCCAAGTAAAAGATGTTAAGCTCGTTAATGAATTAGCCATTTAATTAACATAATTAGGGATAATTATTTTCTTTTAATCTATTGCCAATTTTAGGACAATTAAACTAAACAATGGTGAAGCAGATCACAGAGGGTCCTCTGCAATCCTAGTAAATGCTCTTGCCCTAAATAAAACATTATTAAATATTAGGGATGTGAAGGTGGACGAACATGAGGGCGGGCTCCTGGCTCACCTCCACGGTCCTGATGCAGAGACATGACAGCCTGTGACCCCCGCCTCTGTCGAGGAGGTCCCTGATCGCTACAGAAGGCTTCTCCTCCTGGGATGGGTGGCAGTGGGACCGTCCCCACGAGTGCAAGCCTGCCTTACCGAGCGCGGACTGCTAGGAGGCAGACCTTCCGCCGGCTCCTCTTCTTGCTGTTGTCGTAAGCTCTGCATCCAGGCTGGTGCTGCACTGAATTGTGTTGCGAAGTCCAGACGAAGACTAAATTTACAAAGACCTTGTCAGTCAGCTGGTATAAAAGCACCCAGGCACCTGCATTCTTTATGTATGAAATGTAGTGAAACCTAAACACAAGGCTGATGCCAAGCCTGTATCTGCGTGGAGCAGACATGTCTGCGATGCAGGAGTAGCACAAAGGCTGCAAGATCCCGGGCTGGCGGCTCCCCAGGCAGCTGCAGCTCTGCCCCGCGAGGGCAGGACCCCCATCCCTGCGCCTTCGGCTGCTGCTGCACTAAATGCAGCCGCTGGCAGCAGGAAGAGGAGAGGCTTCAGGTGCGGTGTGTGCTTGGGGGAGCAGGAGAGAAGGGGGGCTTTTGCGAAGAGATGGTGCTGACCCCGCGGCAGCACGAGGGGAGAGGCTGGCCCTGGTTTTACGCTGCCCACTGCCACCACCCGGGTGTCCGAGCTGCTGCCCAGTGCCCCGGGCAGCACAGGCTGTCGCTGGGCTCCAGTGTCCTTCTGCACGCTGGGAGATCTCCTGAGCAAGGCTGGCAAAGGGCTTGGATAATTCTTTCTGCCAAATACAAATTTTTTTTATGAGGCAACAAAGTATTTCTTGGTGTTGGGGCTTTATTCTCCTAGTAGAAAAAAACAAACCAAACCAGGTGACCCCTGTGTCGTCCCCTGTGTGTCCCATTCCCCCCCGCCCCCCCCAAAAAAGCCTTGCTGGAAAGAGTGATGTCTGAATAACTCTGAATGACAAGAAAAAATTACAGGTTTTTTTAATAGTGGACTGCATTAGGCAACTTACATGGGGGTCTAACTACAAGATCTTTCTATAAGGTGCCTGAAGTTCAGTAGCTTCCATTTTCCTCTAATGCTTTCTTAGGAGCATTCTAAGTGCACCCCCCGCCCCCGCCCCCCAAAAAAGTTATAAAGTCTGAACCTACTCCACGGCCTGATAAACCTCAAGTGCCCAGGCTTATTAAAGCCTTCCTCTAGCTGCAGTAGTCAGGGTGTGCAGTCAGAGGACTGAAAGAACACCATGTGCCACAGCAGCCACCCCAGCAGGAAAGGCTGCAGCAGGGGACAGGATGGACTGGCCTGGCTCCAGCACCAGCAGGGAACTTCATCGCTTATCCAGTGCCGAGTCTCACGTCCCACATTTTGGTGCTGAACTCTGGCTCCCTGCACGCTACAGGACCAATCTTGGCCTTTCTGTTGTCCCTCCCAAGCCCTTTTTCACCAGCAGCTCCCAAAACGTGGCTCCAGGAGGGTGGGCGGCTGTGGCACCTACCTTCCCACCTCCCTCTCTGGCTCGCACCCCATGAACCCCAACCTCCACCCCCCTGTTTGCAGGCAGTGACACTGAGAGGCAGTGATTTTTGGCCAAGCACTGGGTTTTGCCAAGCCTGTCCCTCCAAGTGATGTGCACTCTGCTGCACATGGCACTGCTAGTCAGTTCATTATCCTATTAGATTCCCACACAGCACCTGCTCAATTGGAGCCTCGTGTGCTAGCAATTAATATGTTATGCCCTGATTAATTAGCAGGGTTAATTATGATTGCTGTTGCTTAAACCTATGTAGAGAGAGATGGCATCATGTTGCTGTGACTTGCAGTGCTGAGGATGCACCCCTGGGAATTGGGACCAGCACGTGTTAGCAGCAGGCCATCCCTGCAGGACGCGCTCGCTTGTTCCTGCGGTTCTGTGAGCTTGGGAGTCGTGTCCTCGCTTGCTCCGATCAGCTTCCTTAAAGGGCGGCACCTCACAGCTCCTTGGTGATGAAAATGAACTGAACCAGTTGATCCCGCAGGCACTGAAGGAACTGTGGTCTCCTGTGTATTTGTCCACGTTTTGCCCAGTGTAACTTTAAAGCGAGCTTTTCACAGGATAAGAGTGCAGTCACCAAACTGGTACCAACCCCAACCTTGACAGATACTCTGGGCTTTCACAGTGTTCAGGAGTTTCTGGCCAGCTTTCACAGGCACGGGCGCTGGTGCCCACACCTGGGAGCCAGAGCCGGGTGCCGCTTCGGCTCGGAGTGGAGAGAGCTGGACAAGAGCGGTGCGGCCATGGGGCCAGGAGGGCACCTCAGGAGGGATTTCTCAGCTCTGCAGTCACAAAAGCTGGGTGAGAACAGCAGGTTAGGCTCAAATGCAGCGCACAGCTGAGCATCACCAGTTTCCCGTTAAGCTTTTGATTTGTCTGTGTGTGAAATAGTGAGACTTGGGGCCTTTTTGGCAGTTGTGAGTGAGAGATGACCACCCTTCTCATTGACTTATCCTTTTGAAGCTATCATCACTCATTTCTCTTGGGAAGAGAATGTGAGGCACTGGTAAATAATATAGGGTTGTGTATTTCTTTATCTCCCATAGTGTGTTGTCTCCTACATGCTGTTCTGTTCTAACAACATCCATCAAGACAAATGCATACCTGAGAACAGCCTCCCTCAAACCTCAGAAATCTTTTTCTGAGGTCACAAACTATACAGAAAAGACGAAGAAGAAACAAGAAGGAAATTGTACAAACAATTAAACATTTTTTTCCGGAGACATAGAGGATTCCCCTTGTCTGCAGAAGGCAAGCACCAAAATAAGAATGCCACATCTCAAACACAAGGCAATCTATTATTCTCAGAGCAGTAACATGATACATTATCAGCCACCTTATCCTAGCAAAATGTATCATTACCTGCACTTTCTGCACTTTCCAGATCAATCCACTTTAAAAATGTAGTAATATAGAAGGGTATTAGGTACTAGAAAACTCATTATGAAAATGGCGCACTCAAATTCTTTAAAGGTGATATTTCATAAAATATACTATGCCTAGCTCTTGGCTCAATCATTCTTTTTAATAGCTCCATAGCAGCCAGAAAATAAAGTATTCATGAAGATTGAAGAAGATGATCCCATGAACTTCAATTTAATTGGTGCAAATTAAAACGATCCATCTTTTCACGCTGCCCGTCTATCTCCAATCATCAGTGCACCGCACGTCCAGCACCCTGATTACAATTATCTTTTAATAGGAAAACTTGTCACTTTTTGTGTGATTTACATAAGCTTGCACAAACTTACTGGTATCATTTAGGGTTGGAATGTATGATTTTTTTTTTTTTCATTCAAGTCCCCTGATATAGTTGGGGGGAGGGGGGGCCCAGAGGTGAGGTGAGCTCTTGGCAGGGGGCTCATTTACTGCACTTAAAGCCTGGACTTGTACAAGAAGAATGCCAGAAAGCAGCCTTCAATACATCTTCATTCACCAGACCTCCCCCCAAAGAAGTGCTAATGCAGCCAGATTTCATGGTGTCTTTGCAATGACCATTGCAATTACAATACAAAAACCTAGATGACATTTTGACTTTTAATTAGGAGGGAAATGATGCTGGTCCCTGCTGATGGCTCTCTCTCTCCCTCCAACTGCTCCTAGCACTCCCATCCTGAGAAGGTACCCTGCAGGGTTTAATAAGCCATCAAATCATAGTGGTGTGGGACATATTCTCAAGAGTTCAAATAAAATTACCATAAATGTATGTTTACTGTTCCTGGCCTAGCATCTGGGATCTGGCTGAGGGCCCTCCAGCCAGGAGCAGCAAAAAGGACCCGCAGTATTAATTATTGTTACTATCATTATTACTATTTTCTTTGTGATGGCCACAATCCAACAGCGAGGATGCTGCAGAATGATTCATTGCCTGAAGCCATTTATGTATAATATGTTTCAATTTTGTTTCCTTATCTTTGAAAGGCAACCGTCCTTATCACAGATGGCTTCCATGCCTTAAGATGTTGTGAGATTTAGCTCTGTCTTCTGAGGCTGGCTTTTTCTATGCATTGAAATAATTAGCATTGTTTAGCTTTTGTCCGTGCCTTCCCTGATAGCATTAACCCTAAACGAGAGGTAGGCAACCCGCAGAACAACAGATGCAACCTGCGCGCTCTTCGTGATCTTACTGAACCTGCTCACACCTCTATCGAAGCACGTGGAGGGATGGTTTTTAATAAGAACTAATTTCCAGCTCCCTCTTCTCCATAGCGGTGGAGAGCGGCTGCAACTGCCTTGCTGCATAGCACACCGAGGTCCCTGCGGAGGTTATCAGCCGGCGAGTATTAAACTTTTTAGCACATCCACTGCAAGGCAATTTTGAGGACTCCTTTGCTGGTGGAGTTCAAATGAAACTCACGGCTGATCTCATTAAGCACTTGTCTCATTTTGGTGCATGAATATTAAATAGGAACATGTGCGAGCAGGACGCTACAGAAAGGAACATTTTTCCTCTCAGCTCGGCGCAGCTGCCGGCGCTGCCGGACTGACGTCCCGGGGCTCAGGTCCTGCCTCCCGTGGCGCCGGGGCGAGGGGTCCCCAGCGGCCGCCCTTGCTTCCAGAAGGCAGATGTTCACCGTGCCCCGAGCCGTCGGCGGAGGAGGAGGAGAGCGTGAGGGCCGCGGTCCCGGGATGAAGGGGTTTGGGGGGGTGTGCCACAGCAGAAGACACCCCCTGCGCCTTCCCCCTCGCCGAGGCCGAGGGCGGCGCGGTGAGGGCCGGCGGTGGTAGCGGGGCGCCCGGCTCTCCTCCTGCCCCCATCCCAGGCCGCCCCGCCGGCAGCTCCCCCGGGGCCAGGCGTCCCTCCGGACGCCGCTCCCCGGAGCTCTGCCCATCAGTCTTTTGTCACAGCAAACAACGCCGGTCGCCGTGACCCAAATAAACTCCAATCCACTTGATCTATCAGGGAAACGCGCGGCACTGACCTGCCATAAATCCCCGGGGCGGCGGGAGAGGCGGCCCGCACCTACTCCCTCCTCGCCCCGGCCTGCCGCCCACCTGCCGCGCTCCCCGGTAAGCAGGTAATCATGAGCTGCCACGGAAAGGTGACCCATTACCGTGATGGATTTGCTGTGAAAAACAAATGGACTGAGACCTGCGGATTGCTGTCCTTACTGCACCTTGGCCTTTTGTTCTGTCATATCAATATCCGCGCGGGGCCTCATTACACGCCGCTCCTGCGCTGTGACGGGAGCGCGGGGTCAGCGCCGCGCGCCGCGCTCGGCCGTGCCGGCGAACCTCACCCCGGGGGCACGCCGCCCGGTTCTCCACCGGGCGCTGCCCGGGAGCCCCCTCAGCCCCGCGCCGCTGGGTTGGGGGGCAGAGGGTCCTGGGGGTGCTCCTGCCCCGCCATCCCCGCAGGCGTCCCCGTGGCCTTCCCCCCAGCCCCGTTGCCTCTCTCCCGTTCACACTTGCGGGGTCAGCAGGGACATCGCGTCCGCTGAGTAAATCTGGGGACGCGATCCGTTTTTATTCTGTTTTCTTTCTGCCCTGGGGCCCCCGAGGGCGGGTGGCAGGCAGGGCGCGGGACGGTTCACCCAGGGAGGTCGCCACGCCGCACACAAAGCCAAGCTCCGTGCTACTTGCTCAACAGGGAAGACGAGGCGTTAAAAAGAGGGAAATGTTTTACGCCATTTGCCAATGCAGCAATATAAACAATTCAATAAGATGTCAGAAATATATTTAAGTGCTGCTGAGCGGACTTGCTCTTTCCCCTCCCGGTGAGGCTCAGTCCTTTCGACAGTGAGCGGGCTCGGTCTCACCACCGCCTGCCGAACGAGCCGCCGGAGCTGAACCGTGCCCCGAATGCGGCACAGCCCAACCACCCCGGCCACGCTCGCAGCGGCGCCCGGGAGCCTGCTGCAGCTGGAGGAGCCCGAAGCCTTGCCGGGGAGCAAGAGGTGTAGGGACGCCTGCCGTCGCCGCAGGGAGGAGGAGGAGGAGGAGGGAGAGCCAGCAGAGCTGACCTTGAGGCTGCCTGAGACTGACCCTGAAGCAGTGAGATTCTCCATTCTGTTCACAGGCACTGTCATCTCTCACCTTGCAGAGAGCGCTCTCCTTGCCCATTTATCATCACAAATGTTTCTATTTAGGCTTATTTGTTTGTACAGTTAAGCCCTGTTACATTTACACCAAGAAGAAGGACAAATTGTGATTTTATCCAATGTTAGATCATATCACTCCTTGCTACAACATTCACAGCATTAATAAGGATAAAGGGAGACTTTGGAGAAATCCAATAATACAGCACATGTGATAACGGCCCAGTGAAAGTGCTCTGGGGAGGGAGTGCAATTCCACAACGGAGACTCTGCTGCGGATACTCCCTTTGTGCACAACTTGCATTGTCTTGCTAGAAATGGGTTTCTGAACTGGCTGAACGTGGCTAACACAATTGCAGCAATGAGGTTCTGCTCATTAACCAGCATTAGTCTGCCCACTGCGACCCTTCATTTCCTGAAAAATATTTTGCTTTTACACAAAGCACTGGATGCCTGTTAGGTTCCCAGCTCTTCCCACCAGCACTCACCAGGTACAGAAATGGGCTTTTTTAATAAAGACTAAAGTGGTGGCAGAAAAGTACCAAAACAATGGTAAGTCTGGGAAAGCAGCATACAAAGACACTGAGCAGAACCCAGAAAGCAGGCTGGAGCGTGAGGATGCAAATCCACCTCTGAGCTCATGAGAGCAGCTCTCAAGACCCCAGAAGGAGGCCACTACCCTGAGCCCTGGACATCCCCAGGAACCCCACAGCACTCCCCGCTACCAGGCAAAGCTGCGCCCGCTCCGCAGCTGTGCATTGCTTGACCTGCTGTCACCTTGGTCCCGATACGAAAAGGACCAGAAGAACCTGTGTAGGTGTGTTAGCTTGTGTGCAGTAGAACATCTTTGCTAGCACCCTCGTGCTCCTAGCTGTCCAGCTGCAAGCTGCGCCTGGCCCAGGAAAACTCATTGCCCCACCATGCCTGTGTCAGGAGCAGCACGTGCCTACGTGCCCATCAGCCCAAACTCTTATAAATGCTCCATCCGATGGAAAAGTTTCCTTGGGGATTGGCACATTTTTCGAGTGGAACGCTCACGGTGGATCCAAATCCGTAAGAAAAAATGTTCTTCCCTAATCCTGTGCTGCAGGAATTACTGGCTCAGGCTGGTGTCCGGCTCAGGGGAGCAGCCGGGGCTGTGCTGCGGGCTTCATCCTGCCTTCCCCTCGGCAAAACGCTTCCCAGCAGTGCCGGGCAAGGGGGGCGGCAGCCCCGGGGTCTCTTCTGCGGGCGGCTGTGCTGGAGCACGCTGCTCCGGCTGTGCCTGCTAGCTTTGGCCTGGGAGTTCCTGCCTCAAACCAATCATCATTTATGTTATCCTTACAGACGAGGGCACAGACCTTCAATCATTCTTCCTAGTTAGACACAATCATCAGCCAGATTTGTCTTGTTTAGCTGAAATACATACACAGTAACTACACAGCCCTGAAGATTGTCGGTGGATGTTTTGCTAATCCTGCACACCGAGCCCTCTCGGTCCCTGCGTGGGTTTTTAAAGGGCCAGGTTTGACTCAAAGTCTGCTCTCCTCCACGCCAACACACTTTCTAAGAACACGACTGCTGCTTCAGAGCAGCTCCAGCCATTTCCAGGAGCAGAAGAGCGTGCCAGCCCTCTGGCAGAACACCGGCCAGGCTAAGCAACCTTTGCTGGCATCGCTTGCAAAATGCTCATCCCTTAACTAGGGTTTCAAACTAGCACCCACGTTTCCTGCGCAGGGCAAGGGAGGCTCTGCAGATCACCCAGGGCCAGCGGCCACGGGGACACGTGGAGGCTGAGCAGGTCAGTGAGCACAGCAAGACGGGGCCGTGGCACCCGACAGCCTGCCGGGAGCTGCCGGAATGGGCTGGGTGACGCTTCCCTGCCGGCGGGACCCCGCTCGGTGGCAAGGCGGCACCGGCTGCTCCGGACATCCCTTGGCTACAGCCGGGTCCTGCTTACTGTGGGCACTTGCTCTTTTAATCCGTTCTCATCCTGCTTTGCTCCTGATCACAACAGGCTTGCCCAGAGCCAGCCTTTACCCCGGGTAGGCTTGGGTACAGTAAATACAGCCCCTGTAGGGAGCGAGTACTGTCAGAGAGCTACGAAGTCTCCTTCTCAATGCACATATATTTTCTATTTTTTTTATGATCGGCTAAAGATTTCTTTTGCATCTGCCAAGGAACTATTTTCACAAATAAGTATGTAAATCCTCTGTAAATGTATGCTAATTACTTATTTTAATTACAATGTAAATAAGTAATTACTGAATAATTTTAAAGTATTTACATGGGGGTTGTGTGATTTAAAAGCTAACTTGTTGGAAGTATAAAAACTATAAATTTTACAGTAATTATACCACAATTTATACACTGTGGCCAAATACAATTTCCATGTGCTTCGTAAGAGATAAATAAATACGTAATTCCCTAGTAATTACTGCATAATAACAAAACTATTGCATGTTTATTTTTTCCCTGTTAAGTGAAAAATGTCCATACACTAAAACAAATCCAAGTCGAGATCTTTCACGAGGATAATGAACATTCATCCATCTGATCCTGAGTAAGTTCTGAAGGAGAAGAAGAAAGGAAAATTCTGAAGGAGGTTTCTAAAGAGGGGGGAGTATAAAAGGAGGAAAAACGACACAAGGGAAACCCAGGGAAAAGCCTGCTGCCGGCACCCTCGCCCCTGCCCCTGATTGCTCAGGGCCCATGGCACCGGCGGCCCTGGCTCTGCCAGACGTTTCTGCCGGGTCTGGTGGGTCTGTGCCATGCCAAGGCTGCCAGGCGCAGGGCTCCGGGGACCCTCCCCAGCCCCGGCCACTGGCTCTCTCGGCTGCTGTTTCCTGCAAATGCTGATGCGGGAGCAGAGCTCGGCAGGAAATTGGCAATCAAAAGGTGAGTATATAAACAGTTAAATTATATTTCCTGTGGGGTATTTTTTATTAATTTCATTGCAATAATATGTTAAACACCAGCACTGTGAAAATTAGTGTTAATGAACATTAAATGTGTTGGACAATTTAAATGGTGTGTATATATCACCTCTCTTATTATTGGGATTGGCCCAGTGGTAATATCCTTTTATCGATCCTGTGCCTTTCTCCTTGTCTCTGTCCCTGTGGAAGTGGTCATGAAGGACACTGTAAGCACACAGCTATCAGAGACATAATCTTTTAGCACTTTAATAACACAGTGAGCAGCCATCACCTACCAGCCCTTAATAACTGTCTCCGTCAGCTCTTTAGAATTTGCAGATTACAGAGTCCTTCTAAATCTTCCCTGAAAAGGCCAGGCGCATTAACGAGCCTACCTGGGCCCAGGCTGCCGGCGTCCTCACGCTCCTCCCTCGCCCCGGGCAGGCTCTCCGCACACCGCCTCCTCCCCAAAATAGCTATTGTACAGCCTATTTAGAGTCAGGAAGATACAGGGATCTATATATAGATTTTGTATTCCAGCTTGCGGTACTCTGCTTTATGCCCATGCGTGCAGCTTGCCTCCAAGATCCGCTGTTAATTAGGTTTGCACCGTAATACAGATTTAAAAGAACAGGTGTGGGCGGGAGGTTAGCTACTGTGGGCTCATTAAGGCCGAAGACAGATTTCTCGGTAGCACGTGTGCACGTGCGCGGGGCTGCTTCGGAGCTGCTCTGCTCGGCTCCGACTGCGGCAGAGGCGAAGCGAGAGCCCGCGCGCACGTGAACCTGCGCCGGGGGCTTCTCCTCCCCTCTCATCCAGCGACTTTGGCTGTAATCCGAATGCTCCCTCCGGAAAAGCTGCACGCTGTTGCTGTCACTTCAGTTACCAAGTCAAGAGCGCTTCAGAATTCTGCAACGCGGGAGTTAAGGCTGCCCGTTCATCCCTGGGTCCCCACTTTCTGCACATCGCTGTGCAGTCACAACCTACGTGTTTGCGTAACCTGTATTTTTTTGAAGCAGTATAAAACCAGAGCCTCACTCAGTGCTCAGAGGGCTCATTCCCAGTGGCTCCGTAGCTGGACAAATACTATCCCTCTTCAGCCAGCAGGCAATGGGTAACCCCGGATTGTGGAAACCTGGCACTGAAAGCAGAATTATGAATTTCCTCATCGGCTTTTTCCCGATGCTCAGTAATATAATGCAAGTGCTTCACAAACGCAAATTAAACTCTCCTGCACAATATCGCTATACAGTGACGTGCTAATATTATCCCCATTGGGGAACCAAGATATTTTTATGCCTCTGCACTCATCTTACATCTAAGTTTTGCTAATAACTAGATTTGTGCAGTTGCACAGCTTTAAAAGAACAGGTTAAGGGGAAAATTGATATGTATTCAGTAACTCTGAGTACCTGGATTAAGATGCTTTTTTTTTCCTCCCAGAACACTTAGCATTTCTATAGCCTTGCACATGTTCCAAGCACGGGCCCCACTCGACTGCATTCCTGGTGGGATTATGTTGCTATTCCAAAGGACTTAAAAAAATTAATGATAAAATGGCTGTGAGATCTGTGGGATGTGAGCATGCCTACATACACCAAAATCTCTCCACACTTGGAATTAGTTTTATTGCAAAATTCATTGCGAGTATGAGTAAAGACAGAGCTTCAAAGCAGTGTACTTTCACTAAGCTATGGTAGATTTTCAAACAATTTGTAAAATGTTCTTTCTGAGGACAGGGCGAGACAATTTGATGCCTTTGGTCTGCAGTATAAAGGAGCTCAGTTTTTTTGAGTAAGTGGTTATAAAAATTGTTAGCATAACAGTGTGTCTTTGCTCCAAGCCTGTCCTCAGATACAAAATTCCTAAAAATTATCTATATGGCTCTCGGTGCATTATCTGCTTGTTTGTGACTGTAAAGAACTTATGTGGGGGGAAGCTTCAGCAAAATCCTGCCCAGGAAAGGGCAGGGGCAGCCGGCCCGCTGTCCACAGGGGCAGTGTTTTGCAGCAATTGCCTGGCAGCGCAGGCAGCGTTTTTAATTGTATTTTTTTCTGAATTTCTGCTTTATAAAGAATTCAATTTGTTTTATTGTTTGAGATTCATATCCAACATTGCAGAGTAAATTTAATACACAGTGGTTACACTTTAAAGTGGTTTAGTTAATAAAACACATAAAAATAAATAGGAAAATCAATGCTTTTGTTAATATTCTGTCATTTTTACACATTTTAAAATTCATAGCAGCTCTAAAAGCACACCACAAGTGTAGTGGGTTCTGGCTTGGTAAATAGCTGAAGATGCTGAGCCGACAAAAATCTTCATCAAAAGTTAGGTTAGAAAGTTTAAGCCTCTGAGTTTCAAAATCCCCTGATTCGCCCATGCCAGCGGGGGCTCGGGGCTCCAGCAGCCTCCTGGCATCCTCCAGTAGCCAGCGAGGCGTGTGGCTGGGATGGCCGCGGGCACCCCACGGCCATTCCCAAAAGGGACTCGCCATCGCCCTGGCGCTGCGGGGCAGGGAGCGGGGCCGGGAGGGGACGCGGGGCAGCTCCCTTCCCCGGGGGGAGCACGCCGGCCCCACGGGCATGGGGACCCCTTCCCCAGCAGCCGGACGAGACGTACCAAAGGCAGCGATCGTTTGCGCAGCCCCGAGGTCACGGTGATGGCCTCGAACACCCGGAGCGGCTCTGGCCCGCAGCGGGGGCCCTGGCGTGGCCGTGCCTCTGCCCAGGGTCTGGGACACAGCCCTGTACGGTCTCATTTAGTCTCACGGTTTTTCCGCAGCGTGGTCCGGTCGTGTAATTGCTTTACTGGGCTGTCCCATGAGACACAGCATGGAGGCACCAAACTGCAATCTATAACCCTGTTATAACATTCAAATGCTTATTATTACATCGGGCCTCTGTCTTGGGCAAAAAATGGAATTTTTGACGGCATTAGCCTTGTTGTAGGTTTGTAGTTCGGCATTCCTTCTGTACACGAAGGGGAAAAAAATATTCTCTCAGAATGGGGACAAATAAAAGTGAATAAGCCAGAAAATTTCAAACTTGGCTCGTGGAAATCTACCCTGTACACGGTTAAGATTCCCCCTCTAGAAAAAGACCTGTGTGAATTCAAGCAATTAGAGAGGTAAATATCCTCCCGCAGTATGCAAACAAAAAGATCCACAATGAGACAGAAAGCTGAAGTAGGAAATCCCATTTTCTTTGTGACTTTTTAAACCGCACAGTGTTAACAGCCACATGGAAAATCTTTCTCATTAACACCTAGGGCTCAAGGGAAATGTTGTCGACGAACGCCTTATTGCATATAACCCCAAACCCTTTAGGACCTTGAGACGCTCAGACGAACTGGAGTAATGACCTGGAAATAGTCCTCTGGGCCTGCTGCAATAATGATGTGGCTGGCTGTATTTTTTTAATATGAGGAAAGAGATTAAAGAAAATAACAGCCCTGCTTGACTCGTTCATTATTACTGAGGTGAAGTGACCACTAAGAAATGATGACAGAAACCTTGCTCACCAGTCACCAGGACCCAAATGGGGCTGCGAAGGTTTCAGACACTGCCTGCCTGAAGGCAGCATAATAAATTCAGACATTATCTGATATGGATGTATCATAATGAAAAATAAATTTGCAAAACAGTCTGATATGAGTTAATCCATAAAGTATTTTATTACTTCATTTTCTTACATTGAATCCATCATGCATTTTTCTGGCAGCACATTTTTAATTACTTTTAATTTAAATATATGCATCCGCTGCTCAGATTGGTTTTGACACTGGTAAATTTAAAAAAATAAAAGAGCAATTATTGTCCCTCTCCACCCCCCCTGCTCTCCCGCACTCCTTCCCCTGCAGAGAGCACAGCGCTCCGGCAGCCCTGGCCCAGCACAGGGAGGCCCCTGTGGGTGAGGATCTCACCCCGAGCCCCAGCAAGGCTGGCGGAGGTGACGCTGGGTGTTCCTTCCCCTCCGCTGCCATCTTGCTTAGGGGACACAGAGATGCCTCGTCCTGCAAACTGGCTCCCGCGCTTGGTTCCTCCAGACCAAAGGGGCTGCTCCCTCCGCCAGCTGCTCCCGGACCCCGGGAGCTCCAGCACTGCAGCCTCGGCGCTGGGCAAGGGTTAAGGGACGTAACAACCACACTCGGCGCATTCATTACTACTGATGCAAAAATGACCATTAAGGAATCATGACAGAGACCCTGCTCATTTGTGGCTGGGACAAAGCACAGCTGCCCGGGGCTGCCTAATGAAATCTGAAACCATCACATTTATTTGTCATATGGGTGTAACACATTTGCTGAGCACTCTAATAAATGTAATAATCCAAATATTCCTCCAGTTCTTTTAGAAGAAATACATTTATTGCCTGTGAAGCCTCCTAATAACACTTCTTAATCGTTTCCCCGCCTGCCACTCTCCCTCGCCGTGCTGGGAGAGGGTGGTTGCCACCAAGAGTTGAAGCCCAAACTCTCATCCGGAGTCAGCAGAGGGGCTGAGCTGAGAGGGGCTCCCAGAGCAGCGCTAGCAGCTGACACAAAGCCGCGGCTTTATCCATGTACATTGCTCCAAAATAAACCCTGAGCTTCTCCCTTTCTTGCAAATCCAGCAGGATTCAGATTTTGTGCCAGCATGCATTGCCCATGGCAGTGAATGGGGAGCAGGGGTCCTGTGTGCCAGGGAGCCCCCGACAGCCCCTGTGGAAGAAGAGAGCCCGTCATGGCCCCACTGGTGCTCCTGGTCTCACCGATGCCAGCGACAGCCATGAGTGCCACAGCCCATGGGGTCTCCGCCATGCCACCCTGGCTGCCCGTGGGAGACCACAAGTGCCAGCAGCTGCGCAGTGCTCCGGTGGTCCTGTGCCATGCCACGCCATGCTGTGCCATGCCATTTCGTGCCGCACCAGCTGCTCGCTCTGCCCGCGCCGAAGGCCGTGCCAGGCTCTGTCTCCTGCCCGGCGGGAGCAGCGTCAGCCTGCCTGTCCCCTTCCTTCCCAGGCTGATTGGCCGTGACCTGGTGCAGGGAGCACGCACCACATCTGGCCCAGGCCCCTGTAAACAATTAAGCCATGTTTCATGCCAGCTGTTGGC
The DNA here is from genome assembly GCF_964188355.1 of Buteo buteo. Classification (NCBI taxonomy): domain Eukaryota; kingdom Metazoa; phylum Chordata; class Aves; order Accipitriformes; family Accipitridae; genus Buteo; species Buteo buteo. The sequence continues at coordinate 23,093,235 of NC_134193.1, read as the reverse complement.
TTACAATTGCAGAACGGTGCTCAGAAGCTCTCCGGAGGGCCCCGTGCGAGGCCACCGGGTCACTACCAGCCGCTGCCAAGAGCTGCCGCAGGGATACGGCGCTGGGGCTGTCCCTGTGTCCAGCCCTCAGCACCGAAATGCCTCTGCCGTGTCAGGACCCACCACGCCTGGGCTCCTGGCAAGGTCCCCGGGGGTGCGCGGCTGCAACCCGGCGCAGCTCGTTGCCCCGGCAGGTTGTGCTGGACTCAGGGATCAGTGACGTGCCCGGCCCCTCGCGCCCCCCAGGCCCCTCTGGAGCCAGGCGGCAGGGCTCAGCGCCACGTGCTGCTCACGGCACGGGCCCGTGAAACCGCTCCAGTGTCAGACTGGTTTCCGTTTCACCACATTCTCAACTGAACAGGATTTATTTCAAATTTTCTTTAAAATTTGTCTTGAAATAGTCTTTTATAATTTAGAGACAGATCTCATTTTTTAAAGGTGAAACTAAAGAAAAGTTTTTCGAATATGAAGCCCCATGGGGCTTTCAAGGGAGCAAATGAGCAACAACCACTTTCCCCAACATGGAAGTTGTTTTACATAGGAAAGCTTTTAGCCAGAAAGCCGCACGTTGCTCTGTGTGGCACCGGTTCACTCTGACACATCAGAGGTAGTTGAACATCAGCTGCCAGCAAACATGGGGATCTGTGAGCCAGGGAGGGGCCTTTGGTACCTCTAGTGATGGCCCATCTGCAAAATATGCTAAAATTCATACAGCTCCTATAGTCCATTCCCATAACCGGAGAATTTTCCCATACCTGCTCTGCCAGGGCTGGCAATGCCAGTGGAAGCAGGAGGCAGACCTTTGTGTTAGCAGAGTGTGAGCTAGCATTTCACACACCACCACACCAAACAGAACTTTGATATGCTAAGCAAATATTGAACTTTATTGGTTTAATTTAATTAAAATTTATTAACCTTTTATTAAACATAAACCCTCATTAAAATTCTCATTCCTGTCTCCTACAACAGCACAGCCACATTCTCATTTCCAAGCTCATTAAATATCACCCAAAGAGAGCCTATTTCTTGAGCACTGATTGTTGATAAACTATAATATAACCCAGGCGTGTCCCAGAGACTTTGGAAAGAGGACGAAATGAAATCCAAACACGAGCCCTGGTGCCATTGTTTGGAAAGGAAACCTAAAAGAGAAACAAAGGTCCAGCTTCAGCCCCCGCTGCGGCACAGGGACATGTGCTTGTGCAGCCAGGCTCTGGGACACCGTCCAGAAATGGCACCATCTTCTGCAGAGCAGCATGGGGCTCAGCGCCCGCATGGCCGAGGCTTTCCGTTCGGCTTGTCTCTGTCTGATGGCAGCACGCCGCCCCAGTGCCACCCGCTCCCTCCTGCCCACAGGTCTCCCCTTGCCGCCCACTCACCAGTGGGTCCCATGGCCAGGACAGCCCTTGGCAGCGCCGGCAGCGGGGCTGGCTCCCGTGGCGCTTGGCAAAGGCACCGGGCACAACAGGAGAGCCTCCGGAGATGTGAGGAGCCAAACCCCAGCCCTGTGTCCCGGCACAGTGCCGCTTCCCACGGGCAGCGCCGACTCGGCTGTGATTTAAGAGACACGGCTGCTGCAGTGCCACGATCTGCTTGGTGAGTGGGTGTCCGCTCACGATGCGTGATGCATCTCAGCTCTGCACCTTTCTGCCTCTGCCCCGGAGATCGGCGAGGGGACCCCCACGCCCCAGATCTGAACCCGGCGGAGCCTTGCGCTGTGGCCACGGCAGTCCTCGGGGGCAGCCCGGCCCTCGTGCTCGCGCTGCAGCGCTCAACGGGAAAGGCAGCCGGGGCAACTGCCGTCGTGGCCCTGGCAAGGGTGTGAGGGTGGCCGGCCAGCGGGCAAGCCGAGCAGACCAAGCGCAGAGCTGCCTGCCCTGCCTCCACAGAGGCCTGGAAGGGGCCAGACCAAGGAGCACGGGCTGCACATTTCTTTGCAAAGGGAGCTTTGCAGCAGCCTCTGCTGAATTACTCATGGATCAACATCCCCTGTCACACAGATATTGTTTTATTTGAGAGTAAATGAAGCACAAAGCCTGACACTCTCTGTGGCAGCTGCTGGGGTTAATCTTGGGGCCCACAGATCACTCTAGCCTGCAAAATAAAAAGTGGGGAAAGCCTCATTTAGGGGCTGTGCACTTCCTGCCACGCAGGGTCACCACAGTTAACCTGGCCCACGGCCAGGTACAGCCTCGTCCCCTGGCCAGCCTCTGGGCTGGCATGACACCGAGACCTTCACGGGGCACGACAGAAGTGCTCGCAGCTGCTGGGAGCAAGGACGGTCCTGCTCCAAGTGTCGGGAGTGAAACCCAGCTATTGTCCTCGACTCTGTCGGTGCTCCCTGATATACTCGGACCCTTTCACTCCTTCTCCAGGAACACCCTCTCCCCACCAAGATGCACATGGTCCACCACGGCCAGTCTCACCTTGGGGCACAGTCAGCACCTCTGCTCTCCCGCAAGAGCAGCTCAATGCTACTGCTGCCCCAGAGCAAGGCAGAGACACCACTGCACCCCAGAGCAGAGCAGGACCAGCCCAGGAACCCCCCCCCAGCATCCCTCTTGGCTTGACCCCCTCTTTGCTTGATTAGCAAAGACAGAGCCATTCCTCCGCAAACCCTGGAAGCAGCACTCCGGCTGGAGAGGGAGCAGGGGGCTGCAGGTCAAATGGCTGGAGCCCTGATGAATATGGAGCAGTGCAGAGCAAGTAATTGATTTCAGGGAAGTGGGAAAGGGACGAGCCATGAAAGAGGTCAGTGGGACTGAAGGATCTGTCAGAAAGAGCAGCACAGGAGAGCAACTGCATTTCTCGCAGGAGGGAGAAGGAGACAGGTGCCCACAGGGACCGAGCTGCACAGGGGCTTATTAAAATAGGGTCTGTCTGGTGAGTTCCAGCTTGCTCGGCTCCTTCTTCTCCACCTTCAGCTGGAGCATCTCTAGGTGCAAGCATTTCCCCCAAAAATGATGAGACTCCAGAAATTCAGACAGAAACACTGCATTGTTTCATACCTTTACAAAGCCAGGTCTTTTATTTCAGCATCCGGGGATGGCTTTGGAAATCTTGTCTTCTGTGTTCCTAGAGCTTTGCTCCATGTTATCATGTGCTAGTCAACCCAAGTCCCAGCCACAGAGTGCCAGTCGTGATGGTGCCTTGGGCCTCCCCCAGTCCCCAGCCTGCTCCCTTCTTGACTGCTGAATTTCCTGGTTTTCCAGTAATACAATGAGCGGGTCTTAAAATCTGTGCCTGCCACCTCCAAATTACACAACCATCGGGAAGAGGCGGCACTTCTACAAGCACTGGAGAAGCTGGTGCTGCAGTCAACATGCTGCTGAGTTACCGAAGCAACTCGGCACGTGGCCGCCTGCCAACATCTCCTGCCAGGCAGCGGTGCAAGTCTGGGACCTGCCCTAAAGGATGGTGCTGGCTTGGTGCACAGCTTGACCTTGCTTATCACAGACAAATTCATGTGCGATATAGCTATAAAGAAAAGATATGTTAATTGTGCCACATAAAGTCTGTGATTACTCTGGCTAATCTGTCAAAGCTGGGAAATATTGACTATTGTGGAAGAAGACCATTTGCTACCACATCTGTGGAGCTGAGGCAAATGCTGAGCGGCTCCTGGGCACTGAAAGCATTTGCAGTAGGAGGGAGAGCAGAGGCCACACCGCTCCAGAGAAGGGGCAGGACTGCAGTGGGTCTGGCAGATTGAGGGGAATTTTTGAGACATACTCTCCTAGAGAGCAGGACACACTCAGCCCTCAGTCAGTAATGGATGCTGTTGTCATCTAGCAGCTTTATAGACAGACTCTCACTAGCAATGAGAAGTGCCAAAGAGGTTCAGAGAAGGCAGCGGGACACTGGCGTGCTGTGGTTCACCCAGTGCTTGCCCACTTTGGAGCACATGCAGTGCCAGCAGTCAGTAACCCACCTTTTCTGCTTGCAACTACAGCATGGGAAGAGGACAGAGGGATGTAAGGAACAATTCACTTGTTTGTTTTCAGGCTGGTCCAAATCTGATACCTCTTCCTAGATCCTATAAAAGCTGCTCATGAGCTACTAAGTACATATTTTAGGTGTTTTCATCCTATCACAGCAGAATGACCCATGCCTGTAAAAGATTTTTTTTTTTTATTGATACAGACTGGGTATGTGTATATCACTTGTGGCGTCATCCCACCCCTGTTAATAAGATTAAAAGCCACTGCTTGCATGTGCCAAGCTTACCAAATCATTACCTGCTGTATATTAAGTGTTTAATTGCATAAAATGACATCATGTTTATCTCTGCAGCATTAGCATCTAGTCTGCAGTGTCAAAGCGATAAACATGCATGATATCATCAGTCATTATGTGGACTTAAAATCAATTGCTCTCACTGCACCCTCTTGTACAGAGAGGAGCACAATACATTAATGAACTTGAGCAAGAACCTAAGTGACAAGATGAAACAGCATAAATAATATCACTTAAAATGTGTTATCTATAACAATGAAGTGTCTCAAATAATAGAATTATGGATTCCAAAGAGGAAAGCAAGTTATTGAAATTCACACCATGGGAGCATCAGTGTGTGCTCATCAACAAAATCACCTATAAATTAATCTGATTTAATGCTGGACGCAGGTTGTATAAGACACCAACATCACTAATCAGCTTTATTTTATAAATATGTCCCATTATACAATCTATTTGCCTGCATAACTTGACTAAGCAAGAATTTAAGATGTGGGTCAAAAATTTTTACCCCTGCCTTATGATAATTTCACTTAGGCCCATGTAAACAGTTCTCTTGGCAACTTATTAGTCCCATTATTTCAGAATTTTCTTCAATGAACCATTTTTTAGCTATCAAAACATTTAGTTCCAGCTGGCTTCAATGATATAGACTTCAGACCAACTGAATTTATGAGTTTAACAAGATTACATAGTCAAATAGCCATTCCTTACAGAGTTCATATTTCTAAATAAACTGTCAAGGTACAACCCAGAACAAAGTCTATTAGAAGAGGACACGCAGAGTCCATTGACTTTAACTGTATTGATTATGGATAATTATTTGGTCTCTACTGTCTTCTCACATTTTTACAAATTTTCTGTGGGAAGTCTTAAACTTTATTGTTTACTTCTCAAAACAAGGGAAAAGGACAAGGGCAAAAATCCTTTCATCTCCCCTTAACCATCATGAAATCATCCCATGCCCTATGGCGGTATGAAAGTTAAGGCTATCTCGGAGTGAGAGCATTCATATAGCTGGAGGTGGATTATTTGCAAAATCAAAGCCAAGCCGGATGACATTCTGTCAGGATAAACAAACCGTTCAACCACAAGACTATGAGTACTGACCAGAAAGAAAAGAAATATCTTGCACCTAGCGTATCAGGCACTTCCAGTTCTGCAGCGATAAAGACAGAAAAATTCAACAGCCAGATGGAGGCTCCTTGGCGCAGCCATTACAATGTTATGTCCCTTGTTCTTTTTATTAGCAGGAAACATCTTGCTCCTCGTCCTCCGCCCTGGCACTCCACCCAAGCCAAACGACCGAAACGTGTTGTGACACCGCAGCCGGCAGAAGAGCACGTGTGGCCGCTTAGGCTGCAGGCTGTGCGCTCACTGCGCTGGAGGTGCATCGGGGCGTTTCTGTGCCCCCCAGGAGCGGGTGCCCCCACCCATCAGCGAGAAACCTGGCCTCCGGACGATGAGGCTGGGGTCTCCAGGTTGGCGCTGCCTCCCGCAGAGCCCCCGTGTCAGGAGTCCCCCCCCGGGCCGCTGCTGGGCCACCCCATGCCGGCCATGAGCCACCACGGCCCCCCGCTCCTGTCAGGGCCCCCTCGCCCTCCCGACAGCGGCTGGGCGGGTAGGGACGCCCTGGCACCCGCGTCGTAGGACTTGTCTGTAACCCCACGCTGTCGTTTCACGCCTGGTGCTGTCCCGAGGGTCACCCGCCTCCACGAGGGGAGTCGCGTCTGCCGGGCGCACACGCAGGTTTGGGCAGGCAGCGGGCAGCGCCTCGGCCCCGGCCGCCCTGTCCCCCCGCCCTGGGACCCCGCGCAGCCCCGCGCCCACCGCCCGGCGCCTCCGCAGAGACCAGGGCCGCCCGCGGGGCCTGACAGAGCCGGGGCGCGACGCCTCCTTCCCCGGCCTCGGCGGAGCTCAGTCCCCTGGGTTTCTTCCCAGCTCCGACCAAAATTTCCACGGGCAGCGGAAGCTCTGGCGGGAGCGGGACGCGAGGCGTCGGGGGGCTCCGCGCCCGCCAGAGCCTCCGCAGGGGAGGCTTCCCGAGAGGGCGCGAGGCGGCCGGCCCGCGTGTCCCCACACCGCTCCATCCCCAGAAGGAGCCGGCGGGGCTGGGGGCTGCCTCTGCCGAGACCCCCGCGGGCCGGGGAGGAGGGCCGGGCGGGTGGGCGCTGCGGGCAGGGAGGCGACGGGCCCGAAGGGCCTCGCGGCTCGCCCCGGCCAAGTTTTCAGCGAGACCCTCTTCCTCCGCCTTGGCCAGGGTCTCCTCATCCTCCGCAGCCCACGTCGCTCTCGCCATTGGGGGTCACTGTTCCAACAAAAGCTGCGTCTCCGCTGCTTTCCCCGATTATTAAAAACAATATTTCTGCTACAGCTGTTTCCTGATTTGGCTGATATGTTAAGCTAGAATGAAAGGGTTTGTTGGGAATTTTTTTTCTCATTTACGGCAACTTCCTTAACTTCACTTTGAATTTCCTTTAAACTCTGATGAAATACAGTTCATCTGCCACCAAAACCTGAACCGAAATGATGTGAAAAAGAACCCACGAAAGGCTTTTTATGAGATCTCATTCTCCCTGCACAGGCAGCCCTGATCAGGGACTGTAGGCAAGGAAATAATTTCTTTTAAATGAGTGTCTGGTTCCCTTTATATTTTTTTTCTTTCGCTTCAGATTACAAGGGAAAAAACCCAAGGTGTCAATCAGCTTTAAAACAGTTGAGCTGATCTTATTTCTTCTACGTACTGTATTCAAGCCAAACATTCCCTGAATAGAAAAAGCATAGAAAACTCATAATAGCTAAATTGGTGCTTTTAAAGCCCAAATTTAACATGCCTCCTCAGGGACATTTTCCCAGCATAGAGCAAAACAAATATATGTGATTTAGTGTCTATTATAGAGGTTAAAATTTGCACCTATTCTTTCTTACACCCTGTCACGAGAAGAGAGAGCAAATTTCGGGTGGGAGAGGTATTGGGAGGCAGCATTGCACAGGCTGGCGGGGATAGGCAGGGAGAGAGGAATTCTCTGCAACCGCAGAGCGCGGCGCAGCCAGGTGATCCATTTCAAAAGTGACACCATTTTTGCGAGAAAACAGGGAAGATCTACAGCATTTTCCTTTTGCACTCAATAGATAGTAGAAAGGAAGCTGTTTTTCTTTTCTTTGTATTTAATTTTTAAATCTAGGTGTTCCTTGGCTGGTAATAAAACTCTGTGCAGGAAACTGAGCACAAAGCAGATGCTCGTTCAGGTGGTGCGAGGACGGGAGCTGCAGGTCTGGGCCTGGGATGTCCTTGCTCTGCTCTGGGGAGCAGGGCTTCAACATTTTCGGTCTTGGTGGTCCTTGGCATTGGAAGGCTCACGGCCCCTTGTTGGGGCAGCCCCTGCCAGCCGTGCTCTCATCGCATTTGCTATTTTGGTTGCACCTGAGCTGGATTCGGAGACCTTCTCCACCTCCTCCTCCCCAGATCGTGTCATCCCTAGTCCTACATGAGTCACCGCGCTTAATACCCTCTTCACCTGCCTGCAGTCAAGCAATCTGGGAGGGTGGGGAGCTATTAAAAGCCCTTCAGCCAACGGGGGGGGGGGCTGGCCCTGTTCCTAGTGCAGCTGAGGGAGAAGTGGATGGAGGAAGAACAGCGGTGGCAACTGCAGCCTCAGCTTCTCTGGGCTGGGATGATACCTATGGGCATCTCTGCCAGGCATGCCTAGGGTCCGGGGTGTGTTGCCTGCCTGCCTGTCTGTCTGTCCATCCGTCTCTAGTGATGGCTGTTAGTAGATTCCTTGAGAGAGGGCAAAAGAAGCAGGAAAAGGGTATAAAAATGATTAAAACAGTGTGTCTGACTGCAGCCCCTGGGTTCTTATCTGTAATTAGGGAATAATATGTGAGCAAAGGGAGTGCTGGTAGCTTTCTATTTTTTAATCTGCTTGCTTTCATTTTTCATATATTAATTCTTCCTTTTTATCTCTTGTGGTATTTTTCTTTTGTCTGTGTCATCTGCCCCTTCATTAGCCTATAAAGCTTGTCCTCAGCTCAGTTAGGGAAACTTCCTTCTTATTTCACCTTCTAATATTTCCACTATCTACCTCCAGGCAATCTCTCCTAGTACAGTGAATTGGAGAGGTACAATAGCTATTGTGAATTACTCCTTGCAGTCTACTCCTGCACTCCGTATTTATTACTGGATTTACTTTATCTGCAGTGATGCACTGCTGCGGTAATCTGTGTGTCCAAGCCCTGCAGGCTCCCGGAGTGGGGTCTGCAGGGCTTCCACAGCCCAGTGGGTGCAGGCGGTGCTGAGCCCAGCCTTGGCTGGGGAGTTGAGCCTGCCCTAGACCCAGGAAAGCTCTGCTTTGTGCAGCCTTGATGGAGGAACTGCTGTGGAAGACTTTTTTTTTCTTTTTTTTTTTTTTTTTTTTAAATGCAATGGAGGTTAAAATTACTTGTTGTGGTGTCCTGGAACTTTGGCAAGGTCTGAATTGTGAGAACTTGCAGGGCTCCTGTTTGCAGCAATCGGTTAATCCCTTCTTGGGCTTACCCCTTCTTACAGAGAAGCTGAATCTGGCAGGGAGAAAGAGTTTAAAATCACTGTTAGCAGTTGCGTAGAACCTAAAAGTTATAGTGAGTGGGATAAGAAGAGTGGTAGCTGCCTGATATTTGGAAATAGAGCATTTATTTGGGGCAATAAATTGTTTCCTCTCCCTCATCAGTTGTGTTACAGGATCTCGGCGATGACCTGCCAAACCAGTCTCTCCTCATTTGTGACACTCCAGGCTGTGAGAGAAGCAGGCAAGCTGGGTAAGCAGCCAGAGCCGGGCTTTAGGAGCTGGACTAAGCAATGAGCTGTGGCAGGGGAGCCTGGCTGGGAGCGCCCAGCGAGGCACAGCACTGCAGAGCCATCAGCTCCCACGCAAACATGTACTGTTACTTAAATTGCATTTCTTTGGATCCAAACCAACGAGGAATTCAAATAAGTCCTCTCCACTGATTGAGATGTGCCTGTGACAATTCCAAGTACGTACATTTCTATAGAAGCCTTTCTGGGTCAAAGGACCAGAGTGCAAATTTGTTTGCTGGATCAGCTGAGGGATTTTTTTTGTTTTCACAAAAACATCACCACCAGCTTAATTTTTAAACTGTGTTCAGGCTTGTGCATCCTGCCTACAAGGAGGCTATAGCTTGAATACTTCAAACGATTTGTATTCCTTCCTTTCTGGCTTTGCTTTGATTCCTTTTATTTTATCTTTAATTTGATTTTAAATATTGTGAGATGACAGAGGAAAGGGTCTCCTTGAGCAGCGCACAGCATGCTAACTCTCCTATTTCAAATATACAGCATGCTTAGGAACTTAAACCAAACACAGCTCACTTATTTGCAGCAGGTCTAAACAGTTGTTCCTGAAACTGAAGCATGGATAAATGTTTAAATTCTTTAAAAATATTAGTATAAATCTTCATAGTGTAAATTAGGACCTAAATCCTTCAAAGCTGGGAGAGAAGGCAGGGCCCTCTAGTCAAACACTCATTGTTTTGTTAATCCCAGGAAATATCTGGTTACCAGTGTTTTCTTGGTGTATCTCAGTCTAACACTTATTTAGCCAATTAATCATCAGTTCCAAAAAATGATTTTTGTTAATATTTTTTTCTGGATCAATAGATTTTATACAAGAATCTTTCTGCTCATTAGTTGGAGGGCAGCTCCTTGAAACAAATTCTGCCTGTGATTCTACCTTAAATTCATCAGTAGATATTAAATAGGTCATTGGTGTAATAAGGGCCAAATTTGCTTCTCATAGATCACAGTGGCCAGTGCTCCTAGGGTCTAATTATCCCATATTTGGTCAATAAGCCATTAACATACAGCCATGGATGTTAATAACCATTTCATGAAAAAGTCCTGGTAATTTATGAGATCAACATTGGTTAGGAAAATTAATAAATATTTCATTCCGTAAGATTTATCCGAGGACATTTCAGTCTGAGGGAGGAAGCACTGGGCTGCGAAAAGGGGGCCCAAGCTTGGATAAAGGAAGAAAGATGGGGGAAAGAAAGCCCAAATGCCAAGCCCATGGTAGCTGGGTTTAACTTGGGCTAATAAAAATTTACTTCAAATCCTATAGCTAATAAATCCAAAGGGTGTATGAGGGAGTCCAGTAAAACCTGACTTAACATTATGTTAGTGCTATTAACAATATTTATATAGATGTCATTTCACAGGAGGGTTAAAGCTGGTAAATTATGGGCCAGGCACAGCGAGTCGCATCATGGAGCTGGCATGTCTGTATATATGCAGGTACCATAGCCTGCCCCTTTTTGGGTAACAACAGTTTAAAATAACATGGTAAACAAAGGTGGCAGGCTCAGAATTTCTGGTAACTCTTAGCCTTCCTGTCTCAGTGGGCACTGCCTTGAAGTTTAAGAAACTTCATCATAGGATTTAATTTACTGTGTTTACCAATCTATTCTTCAACTACTAGTAAATCTATTCCATTTTATTAGGTATACAGCAATTATAAAAGTGTGACATTTTTTCTAGCTGTAGGCTTTAGCAGCAATCATGTTTTGCACACTTCTGTATTCAAAGTACTTTCCTATGGCTAACAAACCTAGTGGAATCTTGAATTCTACCTTGCAGTCACTTCCAAAATGTCAACTATTTTTAACTTTAGGCTGCTCTTAAAAACTCAGTTTTAGCCTGTGAAGGCACAGCTGAGGGCACCAGGGCTCAGGACCAGCATGGTGCTTTGCCAGGAGGCTCACCTTGTAATGTGCTGCTGTTTCATAGCTGAGAGTAATATTGGCTATGCCAGCCCTGCATGGAGGAATGATATGCGGTGTTAAGTCCTGATTCAATATGGTGCTTATGCAGGTGCTTAAAATAAAACAAAACAAAAACCAGGTTTTTAATACTTTGCTGAATTGTGCCCTTAATTACTTTTGCAGTGGGTTGAAATTACACACCTCACCTGCGTGTTATGTTCTTCAGGATCTTGCTGACAGGGATCTACACACTCAAACAGTGATGAGTGTTCTTACCAATATGATTAAACTAGATTATTTCTTTCCTGCAAAATATTGGGTTTGGAGATTAAACCTAGATTGTGTGGTTGTAGAGCTGTGAAGAGCAGTCCTGAGGGTATATTCAGGACCCCCTGTGCGAACACACGCAGCTTGGAAAGCTGTGCTTGCAGTGGCAGCGTGTGCTGTAAGACCACGGCTGCGGTTGGGTCTGGTGGGCACCACGCTGAGCCAGCCTTGGCCAATCTGGGTTCATGGCACCCCCAGTGAGCTCCTTTCAGGTCAGCTTGCCTGGGCTGTGGTGGTATTTAAAGTTGTTCCAAAACAGATGAAATTAGATGCTTCCCTTGCCTTTTCTGTCTGGCCTGAAAACTTCTGGCAAGGGGAGCTCCTGGAGGAGATGCCGGTCCATTTGGAAGGCGGGTGTGTTTAGCCAAGGTCTTCAAGCAAGAGCTTTGTATTTGCAGCTCCTTTCTGCTTTTGCCTCCTAGAGTCTCTCCTGGCTCAGTGCTGAAGGAGCTTGCATTGGGGGATGCTGCAAACACTTGTAGGCCATTGACTCTATTGTTAATCTATGTTGAATGATTGCACTATTCCATCCTGCTGCCTCTCTCTGATTAGACTTGTAAATGAAAAACCATAAAAGTCAAAAATGAGAAAATAGAGGACAGAATGAGAGAAGGCACTTATCCCACAGATGAGTGCTTGAGCACTGCAAGCAACCCCAAAGCTGAGAGCTGGGTGCTCTGTGCAGGGATGCTGCTCTGGGTGCTACAGCTCTCCCCATCGTGGGTAAGAGCCAGCAGCGGCACCCCTCTGCCTCCCGGCTGCTGGTGATGGGGACAAAGAGCAGAGGGGGAAAGGGAAAGCAGCCGCTTCTGTTTCCACTAGGTGTTTGTGGGGTCCATCGGATCAAATGCAGTCTGGCTTCAGGTCTTTACTTGCTGATTAAGTTTCGCCACCAGGTTTTTCCATGCACTCCTTGGCCTTTATGCCCTCAGTGACATGATGTCTATTGCCCCTGCCAAGACTCTCTCCAGTACATTAGCTTAGCTATGGGTAAACTCAGACATCAGGCAAAAAGCCCCACTGACAGTTAATAGAGCCCTGTAGGTCCCTGACCCCTGGGGATAAGCATACAGTAGCTGGCAAAAAAATACATTCTAACGTCTTGGGGAAAAGGTCAGAGTAGCAAGAGAAAATAGGCTGTTCATATTTTGTGGAATATTTATCAGGGCTTCAGGCTCCAGAGCTATGCAAGGGGGTAAGGGTCTCTAACCGGTGTTCAGACAGGGCTTCCCAAACGCTGCAGCACAGAGGTCTATGCGGCAAATTGCCAACAGTCAGAGGGTGACACATCATTTGCATAATCTGCAAGATCTAATTGTGTCTTTGGGCTTTTAATAAAATGGGATTGGTTTTATTTCAGTGGTTGGCTCATAATAAAGGATTCAGCATTCTCAAAATCAGAATGGATCGTGTGTGCTACTGCAGCCCTCCCTGATTCCAGCCAAGACACCCAGCGCTCTGTGAGCCTCGTGCCCGTGTCTGCAGGGACTGTGGCTCTGCGAGCATCAGGGAAGGAACCAGGAGCCATTGTCCAGCTGCCTGTGGCAGGATATGCTGCATGATGAGGATGTCCCTTTGTCAGCCTAAAAAAGACATAGTGTATTTATGTTTTTAGGCTGGGTTTTTTCTTTTCCAAAGTGGAGAGCCAAAAAAAGGGAGGAAAGTAGATGAATGAAAATATTGATAAATGGAAGAAGAAAGGAAGAAGGGTATAAGCAAGGTGCTATGGAGAAAGAAGGAGCAACCACCCCTCAGCTTCCATTTTCTTGAGGTGTTGCGGAGGGTCCTAAAGTGCTGTTCTGATCTTCAAGGCATACACCTGAGTCCCCAGCAGCACTATGGGGAGCTGTCAGCAGCTGCTCCCCACTTGCACCGTGGGATGTGTGGGATAAGAGCAGCCGCCCTGGCTCTGGGCTTGGTCTGAGCGTTCAGGCAGTGCGGATTTGGGAGGAAGCACACTGAAGCAGGACTAAAGCATGCCTGATATTACTTAGGTGGTTGTACAGCACAGTGCATGGCCATAATATAATATTAATGATCAGTCTTGAGAGACGTGTAACCCTCTTCTCCGTGCCCGAGCTGCGCGTTTCTCCCTCTCCCTTCTGCAGCATTGCTTCGGCTTTGCAAACCTTTGTTCTCCCCTCTCAGCTCGGCGGCCCTGTCGCTGTGCCGGGCAGGCAGGAGGTGCTCTCCCCGGCCCTCCTGCGGCGCTGCCATACCCACATCTGCTTGCCTCCCACCTGGCTGCCTCAGCCCCTCTCAAATTTAGATCTCCCTGCTGGGAGAGCAGCGTGGAGCTGCTGCACAAGCAGCTTGGCCGAAAAAATCAATGATCTTTTCAATAAAGCATTTTATCCCTTATATATATTGTCTCTCATAAAGATTTTACACAGACAAAAAGTTCAGAAGTTGGTGTAAAAAATGTTGGGAAAAAGGTGAAGATACGTAAGTAAATTACAAACTTGAGGCTGTTTGCAGTACCTTGGGAAAGTGGGAGTTATATTGATGAGTTTTTATTGATTTACCATCATTCCCAGTGTGGACATTTTCTGGTCTATTATACCACAGTCGCGGCATATTCCCATCGCAGCACTAAAGAGGAAATATGGACAGCCTGACCTTGGCAATATGGAGATAATGAAATACCCTTAATGATCCTTCCAAAAGATTTTACAAGCCAACTTCAGATTGTATCTGCTCTGTGCTATGCTAATTTTTAAGAAGACTTGCAAGCAATACCAGGGTTTTACAGCTTGAGCCCTAACCGCAGGTATTTTAGGGTTAAATGGAACGGAAACAGGTGACCTTACTACCTGATCAAGAGAAGTTGCTGTGAAAGTTCCTGGCATTTCCAGGAGGACCTGGGCTTATTTGTCCCCTTCCAGGGGATGGAGGTCGGTGCAACCAGCACCCCGCTTTGCTCCGGCGCCCGTCCCTCCGGTCACGTCGGGCAGGGCTGGGGGTCCCCACCCGCAGGACCCACCGGCCGGCGCCGGCTGCCTCGGCCCCGCCACGAAGCTGCAGCCCTGGAGGAACGTGCTCAACACCAGGAAGAGTTGCGGCACTTCAGGGTGACTTTGGGGACAGCTCAAGGAGATTTACCATATATATACCTGCCTGGAATTGTACCTAGCAGGGACATAAATAGTAGGTTTCAGTGCTCTGCTTTCTTCCTCTCCCCTCCCCGGCCCAGCTGGCAACACAATTACCAGCCCCAAAGTATTATTTTCTTAATAAAAATGTTACGTGTAAAGCAAAGCCACAAATGAGTAACAAACCCATGCAGATTTCAATCACTCCCTTCTTTATTCCCCCGCGAGATTGCTAATGACCTTCACGGAAACCTCCACCAAATCTTTTTTAAAGGCAAATATTAATTTCCTAGCATGAAAAAAGGAAATAAAAAAGCCTATTTTTCACGGGAACCGCGCAGAAAGAAAGATATATTTTCCTTCAAAATGCGGGGAGGATTTTTACATTTTGTCACTTGCTTTGCATAGGCTTGGTACCACCATTTGTTCACCTCTGAATGTAATCTCTCCCCATAAAGCTTTGCTTTAAATTCCTCAGCTACCTGTTAGGCTCTGATAGCTCTTTAGCTACGCCCGGAGCATTGGCGGCTGTATGTTCCTGCAGCGTATTTCTGACTCACTGGGAAAAGACTGGGACTGACTCTTTAAATTTTAACAGTTGAACCATTCATTTTTAAAAAGAATGCACCAAAGCAATGTAACATTTTATAGCAAAGTCTCCAAAAGTCATTTATAATACAAAAAAATCCTTTGTAGGAAGTTGCATTGTACTGTGCTACAGCATCCATGGCCTATGCATTTTCCCATGCCAGCAAGCCCTGAAGGTTCAATGTGCGAAGTGGAGAGACATGGGAACACACACGCACGTATGTGTACATCTGCACACGCACAGAGCTGAGCAGAACTGGCCTCACCATTGCCTAACTCTGTGCAGATGCCCGGGGTGCAGATCTTCTGCGCGCCCACATCATTTGCAATGTGAGCACAGAGGGACCTATTCCCAAAATGAGAAAAGCATTTCCATGATGTTAGGCCTTCTTTTAACACTAAGTTTTGATATTTTAATGGTTTGTTGAGTTGCCAGACTAAGTTTATGTCTGCTCAGGGTGAGTTTGGACCCGGACCTTCGGCTGCTGCTTGCTTCCAGCAGACTTTTCACTGCCTCAAGGTCTTTCTTTGTGCCCTGGAATCAAAGCTAACATGACATGGTATGAAATACAAAGCCATCCTAGAGCACAAAACTGAGCTTCACCAAGGAGATCAGGGCATCCAAACCAGTCTGTGCTTGTTTCCGGAGTCAAAGTGGTAGCATAGGAGCAGCTTCTTCCCTTATTTCAGACCTCACCTACATTTTCAGTGATGTCTTTTGGCATTAGCTTCATTAATCAGTTGAAGGAGTGGTTTGAAGGGTATTTTCTGAAGGTTATTTGCTGGGTTTTTATTCCATAAGTCTTGTAAACTTTTCTCAGAACAACCCACTTAAAAGGAGTGGAAAATTCTATAAGAACCAATAGAAAACAAAACTCTGTGCTGTGATCATGCTTACTTGCTAGCTCCATTCCAGCTCTGGCATTTTCTCATCACCATGTTGCACATCCCCACCACTGATGCCCACCCAGGCCACATCCTGAATAACGTTTTGTTGTGCTCCCACCACTTGCCAGCAGCACGAGGCGTTCAGGTCCATCCTTCCCTCTCCTCGCCAAACAGCTCCGTGCTTACGCCTTGGGAAGGAGACTGCAGGACACTGCCTTAGCTGTGCCGCCCTGCCGAACCACGCAGATCTGCCGTGACCCCTCCTCGGCAAAACTCGCCAGCAGCGTGTGCCCCTGCACCAGGACCAGTGAGAGGGGCAGAGCCCCCCAGCAGCCAGAAGCTGATCAGAAGCAGCCGGCTGCCGACCCTGAGCACCCCCACAGCCTCCCGCCCTCGCTGCCCTGCCGTCCCAGCAGGAAGACAAGCCTGGTCCCAGAAGGTCACCCTGCGAGCGGGCGGTCCTGCGGAGCATCCCTGCGGAGCATCCCCGCGGAGCAGCAGCCCGGGCAGGGCTGAGGAGGCTGTGCCCGTGCGGTGGGAGCCAGCAGTGCCCTGGGTCCCCGGGGCAGCAGGGAGGTGGGGAGCGGGGGCGAACAGCCCGGGCCGAGGAATCCACTCCTCTGCTTCGGCGGGTCGTCAGCCTCTCACCACACAAAATAAGCAACAGTTTGCCTGCACATATTTGGGGGGGAAAACAGTTAATATGATAACAATAGCACTAAATCAGGCACAGAACTCCAAGTACAAGTCACAGCAAGAAGTTGTTAATACCTTTATTATGGGATAAAATGTATTCATGATATTAAAGACATCACATTTCTGCCCTGGTGTCACATTTTAGATGTAGCGTAGATAAATGATATATCACTGTAAGAGATCTACAAAAACCATTAGTAACCATGACATTTTGACGTCAGATTTTAAAAAATTCCTAAGTAATCTTTTTGATTTATGAAATGGTGTCCAGGTTCATCGAGACTGATCTCAGATTTATCACAGCCTGGTTAGAATTATTAATGATTTTCAATTTGTAAATCCAATGCCAGCATGTCCAAGTGCTCTCAGCAAAATCACAGAGAGCTGACAGGGAGATTTTGCTCAATCCATAGTTTTCAGCTATTACAAGATTTTTCTGTTTAACTCTCTGCCGCCCGGCGCGGGCGCGCCAGCCCGGCGCACAAAGGCATTGTTCTGCCGCGGCACAAAGGAGGCGCGTCCCGGGCACCGCCGCATGAATCACGGCCCGAATGGCCATGAAACACATGGCGTCAACAGGAATGAATGATCTGACTTTTACAGGCTCCTACTGAAGACCCTTAAAGACTTAAATTATAATGAGAAGAAAAGCTGATCTAAGCCAAAACAGACGGGCTTGGGTAGTTTTTCCCTACAATTCATCACAAGAGCAGATGAAAGGGAGGCAGGGGCAAAGAAAAAAGCACAGGCATGTCTCCATCCTCAGCAGCCTTGCAGGAATACCTCTGGAGAAGAAAGCGCACCTTGGGTAAATAGTTACAAACTCCAGAGCCCAAGCAGAATATTTATTTCCTAATTTATGGGGTAATTGTCCCACCACTACAGGGAGGGATTAGAGGGAGACTTGGATACTAAAATTTTCTCTTGAGTAGCAAGAGCGGGGTGAGCAGGGTCTGTGCCACCATACCTGCCCTTTTGCGGTGGCAGGTGTCGCCGAGCGGACGCAGCGGGTGTCACCGCCGGCTGCTCTGGGACCAACATTGCTGGGGTTTTTTTTAAGAAAGTTAAAGGAAAGCTGCCATGATTCATCCTTAAGCGGCAGACAACTACATTGTTACTTACTTCAAAAAATTATCTCTCTAGTGTGCCTAAGATACTGAATTTTCAAGACTTTGGGCTCTCTCAGGATCCGCACTGCAGCCCTGAAGCACCGGGTCCCCCAAGAGCCGGCACGGCTCCGGCTGCCTTGCGGGGGGTTTCCAGCCCAGCGCAGGGCGGGTGCGCGGGGGTGCGGGCAGTGGGGCTGGCACGGTGCCCCATGGGCAGGGGGGGTCCTCACTGCTGTGCCCCACAGCCTGCCCAGCCCCATTCTGTGCTGCCCCCAGCCCAGCAGCATGACTTCACACACTTCCCCTTCTGACTAGGTTTGATGTGGCCTTTTTGCCTTTAAATACGGCAAAACGTCTTCCAAAACCGGAAAGGAAAATTGTAATTTCTTGTCCAGAGAAGCAATGTAAAGCCTCTGCTTCTGCTGCATCACCTGGTTGTTGGGGCAGTGGGTCCGGCCGCTGAAATGTTTCGCCTGCAGCTCTGTCCGACATGCCGGTGAAACTGCTGGCTCTTCATCCCAGAATCACTCGGATTTGTTAAAAAAGGGCAAAGGGAACTTGGGCTGTGGAGCATGGTGGGGGCTGTTTTAAATTACTGCTGCTTCTTGAATCCACATCCAGGCAGGGTAAAAGAGCTGTGCAGCTTAGACTGTGTTGAGGAGCAGGACTTGCTGGTACTACTTCAGCCTCTGAGTGGATTTTAGCTTCATACTGCAGGGACATCAGGAAGGCAACATTTGAAGTAGGATTAAATTCCACTAATGCTCCGGTCTAGGGCTGCCATGGCTGCTGGTACTTCACAGACCACTTGGGTGCCTGGAGAGAGTCAGTGTCTAGTTTTTTCTCAAGTACTCCACCTTAATTGGGCAGGTAAAACTCTATAATTAGGGACCTTAACTGGGGAATTTTTCTAATCCATCATATCTGCTCCATTATTCAACTCTATCAAATCCATGCATGCAAGGAGAAGCAGGACATTCTTCACAACACTGTCAATATTAACGTCTTTCCAATTACAGAGCATTATAATGGCAATCTAATGAGGAACTGTGACATGCTGGCTGCAACTCCTAACTTTTGATTAAAGCCTCCTTCGAGATGCTCCCCTTTAATTTATGGCACAGGGCCGTGCAGGCGCAGGTAAGGAAATGCTGGGAGCTGGGGAGCCTCCAGCGCAGGCTCTGGGCACCCCGGGAGTCCCTGCAGCCCCGGCTTTCTGCCAACCCGATGAACCACACCGAGGCCAGCCCCAGAGCGGCTTTTCCTCCATACCTCTCCCAGTGCTGCTCTGCCAGGCAGGTGACAGATCCCTGCTCCCTCTTCCCCAGGGCTGGGGTGACCTCCCTCCTCCCATGGCCCCATCCCAACCATCGCTGCCAAAGCCAGCTCCAGCTGAGCCGCTGCTGCCGCCCCAGGACACCTCCCGTGGGAGAGAAGGATGGGCATCTTCCCCTCTGACAGTGACTGACATTTCTATCCATCCCAGGCTCTGCCAGGAGAAGCTTCCCAGTTTATCTGTTTGCATCCTCACAGCCTCGACACCAGGAAATGAATTTCCAAACTGATAGAGATACCTTGCTGCTTACACAGCTGATCTCCCAGATGAGACACGGCTCCATGCGAGGACCGAGACACTCGACGGTGTGTCTAGATAGGCACAGCCCGGAGTGGCCGGGCGCCTCGCTCAGGGTTGATGTTTCCTCCTTTTAGCACGAGCAGCCCTGCCTGCTGTCTGCTCCTGATCGTGCTCTCCTGCCGCCGCTGCTGCTCTCCCTGCCCCGAGAGCCCAAGCCCAACGCAGCAGGGCGAAGGGCATCCCGGCAGCTCTCGGGTGCTCCCTTCCTACCTGGCAGAGCGGGGTAGATGTTTGCTTTTTCCCATTGTGTCCTTCCCAGATGCCATCCAAACCCAGAAGCAGAGGCAGACTTGCTTTCTGGTGGTCTGGTAGACCAGTCATTGCCATTTCAAAGCATTTTTTTAATTTTTAGATCATCTCTGAAGTATCTAACTCTGAACTACCAGGTATCCAGGGCTAAATGCAACAAACACTGTTCTGTGCAGCCCTGTAGAGCTCCTTTTACTTTTTTGTTCTCTGGGGTGTCACTTCTTCATGTGACCCCAATATTTGCTTGCTCCCACATTTCACGGCACATGCATGGCTACTTTGCTGCCCACGGCCAGCCAGCCCCTCTTCCAGCAGTTCTGCTTCCTGGATTTCTTTGGGATTCTTGAATCTCTGCAGATGGAAAGGTCTGTTTTAGAAATGATACTTTGCAAATTGCTGCCACATTATACATTTCATCTAATGCAGCCTTTGCTGATTTCTCTTTAAAACGTGTCAGTTACTTAAAAGCAATGTGGACAATGAGAAAGACGGCTTTATAAGGAGAACCACCTTTGCAGGCAGCACGTGAGAAACAGGATAAGGTGGGAGAAAATTTGCTAATAAGTAACACGAAACGAACAGCTTTAATGCACTCTGCTCACATATCAGTCATGTTCTTGCCCCACCTCACAGCACACCTGGACACCCGCCTGGCTTCGAGAGCCTAATCACTTGTGGCAGCTGCAAAGTCCCTCGTGAAGGTCTATGGTCAAAGCCCCAGATGCAGTTTAGCAGCACGATACGCCGTGTTGTAACCTCTGAGTGCGTGAGGGAAAGAGACCGAGGCACAGCTACGCCCCGGAAAACCTCCGCAGTGCTACGAGGTCCAGCCCCTCCGCTGGCTTTGTTCTCTGATGGCTGCTTGGGCTTCCTTCAGATGACAAGGGAAGAGTGTGAGTTGTTGATACTGTGGCTGAAAAAGGGGGTTTATTAAAATATTCTTCTGACAGGTTCATTTTCTGAATTCCTCTGGATTATTTCCAGCATTCCAGTTCCATCAGAAACAGCTCTTTTCAGGGGATGGGGAGAGGCTGTGAGTCATTTCTTCCCTTTTCTTCTCATTTAGATGGGAAAGGTTAATCCTTTGAAAGTCTGAAATAGCCACGACTAAATGTAAGGGAGCGTGGTGCTTCACACCGCAAGAGGAGAAGTGCTTGGCCAGAGCAATATCTTGAGAAGCTGTAATCCTGCAAGAGAAATCATAATAACAGAGGGAATAAATTGTCACAGCTGTAGCCGCTGTTGCCATTTGTGTGTTTGGGTTATGTACGTGGTGTTGCAGCCATGGCCAGGCTACAAGGACTCCCCTCCTCTTGCAGGGGAGCGGGCTGCTGCAGGGTGCTCACCCTCAGCGAGGTGGGTGACATTGTCTCATGGACCTGATTCACTCCAAAGCAGCCAGTGATCCCAGTAAGAGAAGGGATGCTGGTCATCTTTTTAAATTACGATTTTTTTCATCAGACTTCTTTTAAAAGCCGTGGTCTGAATAAACTCAAAATCACTGTATCCTCAACTAGACATTTGTCTCTGTGAGGCCATTCACACCTTTACGGAGGGATTTGTGTGCATCACGCATGTCCAGAAAGCAGTGAAAGACCATCAGGTTCGCATTGGGACTAACAAGGGACATGTGGCCAAATGGCCCCGTTGGATGCAGCCGCATTTACCCATCGTGCGGAGCCAAATCCAAGGGCATGCAGGGAGTCCGTCGCAACAGCTACCCAGGGAGCGGCAGCTGCGAACGCAGGTCCCGCAGCCTCGCGTGGCGTCCAGGAACCACGTTCGGATACTCGCCGAAGGGCCTCCAGAGCCGCGGCTGGCAGGACCGCAGCAGCGATGCTCTCCCAGCCAGCCCTCGCCCCCGGGGCTCGCCCGCGCTCCGCAGCCGGCTTTGGGGGGTCCTCGACCTGCCGGTGCCGGCGCTGCTCCACCGGCTGCGGGAAGCCGGGTCCCACCGAGGAAGGGACCTGCAGGAACCTGAAGCAGCAACAATCCTTGCGCCCAGACCCCGGAGGAGGGGGAAAAGGGGCCGGGGGTGCGGCACAGCGGGGGCACCCCCCTGGCCCGGGGAGGC
This sequence comes from Buteo buteo, assembly GCF_964188355.1. Taxonomy (NCBI): domain Eukaryota; kingdom Metazoa; phylum Chordata; class Aves; order Accipitriformes; family Accipitridae; genus Buteo; species Buteo buteo. The sequence continues at coordinate 23,071,542 of NC_134193.1, read as the reverse complement.
AGGGGCTGGCGCCCACCCCTCGGCTGCTCTGCTAACGAGCCAGCGCCGGCGCCTCTTTCCGGAACAAACGTGATTCCAATTGAAAACTAACATGACAACAAGCACACACGGTAATAACCCAGTGAGGAGACATGGCTCTCAAGACATCTACAGACTCCAGATTAAATGAAATTTTGACAGAGAAAAATATGTATTGGCAACATTTCTTGATCCACAATTCAAAGAGAAAATTGAAACCATATTTCCGTAAGAATCAGACGCTGGAAAGAAGTTCTTAATAAACAAAAAGAGACAGGTCATGTAATTCACTCCCTTTTCCTCTTTTTCATTTGTTGGCCAGTAACTATTAAGAGTCAAGGAAAGAAGGTTTTTAACTGAAAATTTGTACTTGAACCTGACAAACAAAACAACTTGGAAGGAAGTTTCCCAGCTGCAAGTCAGAATATTTATGTCTGGAGATGTAAGGAACATTTCAAAACATTAAACAATTTGCAAAAAAAAAAAAAAGCTGCGGTTTTGGGGTTGAGATTGTCTGGTTTATAGCCTCTTCTCCACCTTGCTTTTTAAAAACAACAGCTGCAAAAAACAGAGGTGGAGAGAATGGATGTGGACTTTTCTTGTTTGTTTAAATGTTACCTCCTGGAAGATGGTCAGCACATCGGTGGCTTGTTGGAGCCCTGTTTAAATGGGTCAGCTTGCCTAGCAAGTCAAACACTTTTACATGGGAGTGACTCAGGTAAGTGTCCTATTAGAAGATCTCTGCATGGGGGTAATTTCACTCAAGAACCAGTGCCCTGAGCTCAGAATTTTTTTGCCCCTGGATTTTCTGCTCTAATTATTCCCAGGATGTAGGGCTTTGGCAGTATCTTGGTTTGAAATGCTAGACACACACGAATGCAGGCTGAAGAGTAAGGACGCGGACGTACACAAGCACCGGCATTAGGGACAGGCACTTTCTGGAGCCAGAGCCATGCGCTGGCTGGCAGGAGCAGCCTCTCCTCCGACGACACCAAGTGCTCACATCGCTTTGTGTGCATCAAACTCTCCCCAAGGCAGCAGGGACCTCCTTCCCCCGTGTCCCCTGTCCTAGCACAGAGGAGGGAAGGGTTACATGATGCAGCTCCCAGTCTCGTTATTGCTGCTCACAACAAAAATATTGCTCCTTTTCCCCCGTGCCAGTCTAGGGACCCAGAGAGAGGGGGACAGCTCTGGACCCCTCACGTGGAAAAGAACCCGATCTCAGGCAGCATCAAGGTCCCGTTCACGTGTCCCCACAGGCTCTGGATCCAGACCCGGCACTGCAGCCCCGGGACAGGGAGACGTCCTCCCCCAGCGCAGCTCGGGGCGGCCGCAGGCCACAGCAAAGGCAGCAGCGTGGGAGCATCTGCACTGTGTCCGAGCCTTGGCCGGGGGAAGCAGGCTGTGACGTCTGCCACGGAGAATGAGACGTCCTGGCCAAAGAGAAGGAAAAACAGAGAAGAGAAGAGCCTGGTGTCAAAACTCAAAAGGAAAACTTTGGGTAGAGGTTTTTGCTGCTGGTTTTTTTTGTTGCAAGACAGATATAAATCTAAAAATTATTGGAAAGCTGCTCAGCAGAGCTGCCAAGGGGAGAGAAGTGGCAGTCACTGCAGCGCACACCTCCGATGCTGGGCCCAGCACTTAGCACCTCTGATGCCTCCCGTGCTGGGGATCCGGGACAGGCACTCACTCACACATGGGCTGCAAGCCAGGCACGGCACTGTGTGCCGCTCGAGTGAAACAATTCATTTGTAGAGTAGCCAAACATTTGCTTTTACATTATGTTTTCAATGAAAATGGCTTATTCCAAAATGAAGATTTTTCTCAGAAAAATAGTGTCATTCAAGATTCTTTTTGTTCCAAATTTTGTGGATCTAGACCTGGGGTTTGGCATTGCATTTTTTTCCTGTTTGAAAAGCCGCTTCCTTCCTCCTAAGTGAGAACTGGAGGAAAAAGCATGGAAACAGTTTCCATTTCCAGTTTGTGGAAATCCTTAGGAAAAAAACCCATATAAGATACACCTGAAGGTGCACTGCCATATGTAGTCAGCTTTTGCAGAGATTCATTTCCCGGACCCAGAGGACCAGAGCCGAGTCCGTGGGAGGATTCACTCCCGGGGGCCGGTGTTCATGCCGAGGTGGGACCCTCAGCCCCGGCGTGAAGCCTGAGACCTCTGAGACCTTCGCCAGCCCGGCAGCTGGTTGCACACCCAGGAGGGGCGAGGTGAGCCGTGCCGGTGTTGGTGTGGTGGAGCTGGCGGCTGGGCCCTCCCGCGCCGCAAAGTGACATGAATTAGCGTATGACAGTGACAGAAAATGGAAAAGAATGGCCCCGCAAATGCAGTTACAAGAGAAAGGCAAATTGATTTAGTGGACATATGAGTATTTTTGAGAGAGAAAGCAAGAGAGCTGCCTGACATATTCCAAGATACCCTACGATTGCTTCTCTTAAGGAGATGTCATTCAGATTTTCCTGAACTAGCCTTTAAATTACAGTTCTATAAATAGATAGGACACTGGCAGTATTTACAGTATGAGCATCAGGTGAAAAACTACAGCTTCTGCAGCGTCTGCTCATCTCACCTTGTATCTGCCCTGCTGGAGGTTAACTCTTATTTCCATGTTAATGCCGTCTCAATCCCAATGACTGCCATTTGTCAAATTAACATTCATTTCAACAACCCAAAAGTGAGAGCTTTTAAACATTAATTCACAACTATGAGCTCTTCTCAGCACATTATTATGTTACTGTGATGAAACAAACTGCCTATGGAAAGATATAGATCCTACTGGAAATGTTGGCACTGCAGATGAGAGAGGAAACCCATTACGGAGGCAGAGCTAATGCGGGCTCCCGTGGCGAGGGCAGAGGTGCCCGCACGCCGGCACTGGCGGAGGTGGAAATAAAAGGAGCCGGGAGCCCGCGGAGCCGGTCGGGATCTGCTCAAGCAGGGTATCCCTGAGACCCTCCGCTGGCAGCTCTGCTCCAGGGGCTCGGGCCCGTCATGCCACCGGCCCACATATCCCACATCGCTCCCTGCGAAGCGTGGGGCTTTGGAGCCCCTCACCCCAGCTGGAAACGCGGGCTTGCCTCACTGGACAGCTTCCTCTCCTTCCTGCACGGCATTCCCGGGAAGTGGCTTGCCAAGCACCCGGTCCTGCTGCTGCGCTAGCACGACTATTTCCAAGGCAAGAGATTATCATCTGAAACATTTAAATCTGTGCTATTTTGAGTCTGCAATTATTCCAGCTCTCACGATGACTGATCAATGTGCTGTCTCCGATTAATAAGACAAATTAGGGGAAGGGCATTCCTGCGACAATGGCTGACGAAGGCCGCTGCCGCCGCATCCTGGGGCGCGTGGATGGGTGCGGACAAAGGCAGGAAGCAGCACCAGCGCCCGGCGGCCCCCGGGACTTCCCTTCCATGGGAGCCACGCTTCTCCCCGCGCACGTGCGCTTCCCTTCCGCGAGGGCGGCGAAGCCCACGGCCTCATCGCTGCCCTTCTGCTGCCTTTCTCAAGGGAGGATCCGCAGCGCTTCCAAAAAAATGCTACGTTCGAGGGCAGCAAGGCACGTGCGGTACCTGCAGCCGTGCACCCCAGGCAGTCCCCGCTCGGAGTACCCGGCGGCTCAGGTGGGACATGCGGACACGGAGGGAAACCCGCCGCTCTTTAGCTCGTGAACACCAACAGCCCCTCGCAGCCTGTGCGGAGGCCGCCGGCCACTGGCCACAGCCTCGGTGCTGTGCGTGACGCTCGGCAGAGCTCCGTCCCCTCCGCCACCCTCCCGGGCATCGGCCACCGCGCAGTCCATGCTGCCCCGGGGGCCGGTGCTGCCCTCCCTCCCGCCAGCACGCCCCGCACCCCTCCCTGACACCTCGTCCCTCCCATCCTGTTTTCCAGAGCCTAGGTTTAGTTTTAATCAAGTTAAGAGACGAGCTGAGCTGATGTGGCTCTGTCAGAGGCAGCCTCTGGCGGTGCACGCCAATGGTGCGGCAGAACAGGATTTCCTCTTGCCTCTCAGAACAGAATAAGGGGCTGAGACCAGAGGGGTCGCCGGGGACGCTAAAGGTGCTCTTTCCTCTCCACGACTGATCCTCACACCCGCCGCGGGTCCCAAGAGGCTCTGCCATGGGTGGCTGCTGCTGCGTGGGGGTACAGCCCGGCCCCACCACCGGACTCACCCGCCGAGCCCCCTTTGTGCGCTGCCGCGACTCCGGCACACGGCTCGGAAGGGTCTGAACTTCAGGCTGGCTGGAGGAGAACAAACAGGCACAACAGGCTGGTGAGAAACCTGTTGTTTGACCCTTATTGTCAAAGCCTGCCCTGAGCAGGCAGATTTAGGAGGCTGGGACCAGCCGTGGGAGGAAAGGACACCAGGCAGTGCCACCACGTGCCCGGCACCGGTCCCACGGTGCCTGGAGGGCGCGGGGCGCCGGACACTGCCGGGGCGGTGGGCAGGAGCTCACCGCCGCCGTCCTGCAGCCGGGGTGAGCTGCCCGCGTCCCGCCTGCCCGAGGCCGCTGTGGACAAGGCAAGCAGGCTGGGGGTCTCTGCCACACGGCACCAGGGCCAGGAGCGCCCGTCCCACATCTGGCCTCCTGATTTTCCTGAGGGTCTATCTCCCCAAATAAGCAAAGACAGATACCTACAACTCAACTGCATCTAGAATAATACACGGCTCCTAACTGAACACAAGGCTGTAATTCAATCAAGATGTTCTGCTGACACTATAAACTGGGAGAGCAGCTCAAAGCAGCGTGTATAAATGCCAGCAAAACCCCGAGACTGAATTACAGCTGTACTGTTGCGCCAGACACTGTCGTGGCTCAAACACAGGGGAACAAAGTCCTCTTTGTTAAACTAATTATTTTAATACGTATAAGGAAAGGACAGAAAGGACCTGTTAAATATTTACCGTTTCAGGCCTGTTCTTCGTAGGACATTTTTTTCGCATGTTGTTGATATAAGCTGCTATGTGCAGCAGTTAAAGCTGCCTATAAAAACGGAAAGGTTTGAAGTGTGCATGACATATTTCAGGGGGACTGGGTGACTCAGGGGGTTGGTAATGGAGCACACAGCCTTTCACCTCTGGAGCGCTGGTTTGAATCCAAAAGCCATTACCATCTGGAGGTCGTTTGGCGGCATCCGTGTTACGAGTCGGGCTGTTCTTGGTCCTAATGACCAAGCGCTCACGTGGTGAAAAGGTCCCCGGCGCTGGCACGGTGCCCGGTCATCCTATCGGAGGGGCTAGCGGGGGCAGGGGAAGGGGCTCGAGGTCCCTGCTGCCTTCGGGAACCCCTGGGACAAACGCAGCCTGTCGCTCACCGGGGTGTCACGCTGCTGCATCCCACAGGGAGACGGGAGAGGTCACGACGCCCTGAAAAACAGCAAGTCCTCCCGATACCAGAAGGGTCCAGCCCAGGAGCACCCGAGCGGCGGTGGCGGGGCAGCAGCTCTGGCGAGCACCAGTGTCCCCGTCCCACTGCGGCTCCTGGGGAGCGGAGCAGGGGACCCCCCGCGTCCCATCGGCGGCTCCTGGGGAGCGGAGCAGGGGACCCCCGCGTCCCATCGGCGCAGGCCAGCGCTGACCAGGGGAGCTCGTCACTGGAGGAGAGTTTGGAAAATCTGTTGCCACGGAAATGGCTCTGTTTGCTGCATGGAAGAGCACGCCGTGGTGCTTGGGTGCTGCCACCCCGGCGAGGGCTCCGCTGGCCGGAGGGAGAGACCGCACCGGCGCCCGGCTGAAACACCCAGGGAGAGAGCACGGGACGTATCCAGCCGCTCTGGCACAGCTGGCACACGGCGCCTGTGGCTCAGGCGGAGGCTGTGCTGCTGGCAGGCTCCGGCAGGTCGGAATTACAGACCTGCAAGAAAGTTGCGGCAATTCGTAAAAGCACCGGCAACGTGTTGTCGCCTGCCTGGCAGCGGAAAACGGGGACCCCCAACAGCTGAGCCCCCCTGGCTCTGAGCTGCTCCGCGGGTCCCTCGACCTCGTGTCTGGAGTTTGCCTGTATTAAAGGCAGGAACTTCCAGGGCAAGACTCCTCACGTGGCCGGGCAGACGTGGGCAGGTGGGCTCGCCGGGGGGCTGCCGGGAGCCCAGCGCTGCTCTGCGGGGCCACTGCCGCACGCTGCCGGCCACCGAGACCCCGGGAGCGCGTCCCACCGGCAGCGGCGGCACTGCAGCCTCTTGGTGACATCTCCCGATGGCTGACCCTCTCCATGAAGATTAATGGAAAGTGTCTGCCTCCGATGGTGCTGCCGATTCAGTCTGTCTGGCTGCTAAGAAAATGAGACCTCTGTCCCCAGCCCACCGCAGGGAAAAGGCTTCATCTTCGCCCCAAGAGGGTCAGAGGCTTGGCAGCCCGCTGCTCGGGGTTGGGTTTTTTCCTAAGGAGAAGCTCAAATTCTGTAGATCTCAGCAAAAACTGTGGGAAGAACTCAAATATGCAGAAAGCACTGATTTTCCATGTGGATGCATTGCCATTAGCCCTGCCCATTAATTAGAATAACGCTAATTGTTATGATAATGATGATTATATACACCACTTCATATTTACTGAGATTGGAAATATTTAAAACAAACCCTTGCAAAAGCTGCATGCTTTTATCAAAGCCAGTAACGTCTTAGATAACATTTTTAAATGCCAAATTTTCTATGAAAACGTATATTTATATCAACAAAATTAAATTTCAGCTTAAGCTTCTTATTATAAATAAAAGAAAATAAGTCAATAAAACAATAAATATCTAACTGAATGAAGCAGAAATTATATCCAATTATATTTTCTTTAAAACCCAATTTATCTGCCAATATTTTCTTTAAATGCTCATGTTACTTTTTCACTTACTAACAATAAATGCCTGGATGCATTTCAAAGTGGTGCCTTTTCTATTATTTCATTTCCTGGAGTCCTCAGCTTGAAAGGACATTAATAGCACACTATAAATAAAAAAAAAAGTTACTTAAGGATTTACAGCTGAGGATTTCTATGGAAACAAACCAAAGAGGGGAGTTTGCATCAGCGTGGGGGTGGTGGAGGGAAACAAAGAGCGCACACTGAAAATAGAAAAGAAAGTTCAGCTGCCACATGGCAACCCCGGGGCCTCCTACCTGCGCCCGGGCTTTGTGTCCCGGGGGTCACCCGGGGGGGCAGGGGGCCGTGCGGGTGCCCCGACGCAGGGTACGCCCTGCCGGCCGCCGCGTGGGTCGTGGTGCTGCTCTGGCACGGTAGCACCCACGGGAGAGGGGGCAGTTTGGGTGCTGGGAGGGGGTTGCTGCCGGAGCCCCCGCCTGTGCCCAAGACGAGAGTCTCAGGAAAGCCGCAGGGACGGTCCCGCATGCCGGGATGCTGCGGGACACTGGGACGCTGTGGGCTTGAGGCATCTCCTTTGCCCTCGCTGCCCTGGTCCCGCACTTGCCCATGCTCTGAGCATCAACCGGCGACGAGGAACGACTCCATCGCTAGCCCTCGCAAATGGGAAGCGGATTTCCAAGTGAGAGGGACCAAAATGACTTGCATAACATAGGAAACAATTCAACAATCAAAAAATCTTTCACTACTTAATAGGATTTTATAAATTGAATTATCTCTTTAAGCGCTGACAGTCCTAGCCTATCAATCAATTAAGGGATGCCAGGCTTGAGCCTACAGACTCACTTAGTGGGAGTGCTGCTGTCGGTGTGCTGCTGTTGGGGCACCTTGCTCTTTTAACATGTCATCCCCCCCTCCACGAAGTCAGGGCCGTGCCAGGGGCTGGGCAGGGGCTCCCCCCACCCACGGCAACGGTCCCACGGGACAGCCCTGCTCCAGCCCCGCTGGGCTGGGAAGCCCCAGCCTCCCAGTCGGGGCCACGTCTGGGACGTTTGGCAAGAGGCGGCACCTGGGGCATCGCTGGAACGTGTGGGGTTGGCCCGGCTCCCGCCCGGCATTGGCACCCCAGAAACAGGTGAGCACCTTGCCCAAAACGGGGGCACAAGCAGGAGCCTGCAGCCCCCGACTGCCAGCCCGGGCACCCGCCTTGGGCTCTGCACGGCTGCCTGCTACTGAGACGTCTTCTCTGACCTGCACAGAAATGGGCTCTTCTCTCCACCACAAGCTCACTGTAAACCCAGTGCCCTACAACACTTCTGGTTTCCACCATTTGACGATGGCTGAACTTGAGGTTTTATTTCCACCGTCCTTTCTCGTGGCCAGCCCCAGAGCATGGGATGTTTCACCATTCAACTGCAAACTGCAAAAAAGGATGAAAGAGCTTGCAAGGAAACATGTTATCCAGCCTTAATTATTTGTTGTGGATATATTTTGCAGCTAAAATGTCCTTTCAGTCCTTTATATTTGTGGCAGCCGCTGGGCAGCGGGGCACTGCAGCATGGCCATAAAGTCAGGCCAAGGGGGCCGAATCCAGCTCACGTGTTTCTGGAGCTGGACAAACCCACGACGGGCAGAGGCCCTGGGTGACCTCTTTGTCATGAGTGCAGTCTTTCTGGTAACTTTCGTTTAGGTTTCTGCAATTTGCCTCCCCACACTAAGTGTGTATTAATGCAGTAGGTGAAGCTTGCATTATTGATGGCGTGTAGGACCAGGTGTTCACAGACGAAAGGTTAGTTTATTAATCCACTGGGAGACCTTATGAAAAACAAATTCAGGTAAACAACATATTTTTCTTGACTGCTTTTCAAGATTTAAGGCAGGGATCCTGTTCTCCGAGTCTCTTTGACGCATTTCCATTGCACTCTGTTATTACATTCTTCAAAAAAGAGAGATTGCTTCTCGTGCCACGTTCTGGGGAGAGAGAAACCTAATTGAATCTGCTGCCCGTGTGCACTGGACAGCATCTCCTTCCCAGTTATGGATGGTCTTGAGAGTTACTAAAACACACAGTCAGGCCTATTTGAAAGACATTTTTCTGCTAGGGGCCTGCCGTACCAATGCTGTATCCCCTCCTTTCTCCACCTTGGGCAGCCTGTGCCCGCCATCCCCATCCTCTCCAGTTTTGTGCCCCGCAGAACCCAGCCTTCCCCATCCTGCAGCCCTTTCTGCTGCGCCAGGAGCAAGTTTTATTGCGGCTTTTTGTCTGCCAAGCCATGGGGAGGGGAAAATGGGTTTCCAAGTGAACCCTCCTGTGTGCCCCTCTCCGGCGAGGAGCTGGGGTGGCGAGGGGCTCTCAGGGCTGGCACTGATGCCTCCCACCCCCTGCACCCCTGCGGTGCCCGGCAGCACCTCCCTCGCCTCCCAGCACCGCACCGGTGCTGCGGGAAGCTGGACTTGGCAGGACAAAGCCACCGATGCGGAGCTCACTGCTGAGCCTGCCGGCTGCCCCGGCACTGCCGGGAGGGACCAGCTCACCCGCGGCTGCCCTGGGTCCAGCGGGGATAAGGTGGTGGCTAATTTGAGGAGGAATCGAGCAACGGAGTGCCGGGCACAGAGCGCGGCTGGCTCAACCCCACTGCCCTTTCCATGTGCTTCTCATTTAACCTTTGAGCTCAGGAGAGAGAAATCCCTGTGCCCCGTGTATGACCACTGGAACTTGATTAAGCACTGAACTTTAATTAATTGACTGGCTTGGAGTAATAAGGTTTGCCGATTCACTTTGCCCAACAAAGAAGTGAATAGTTAATTTACATTAACTGTCAGGTGTGAGGGCTGCCGTCGTGCAAAGAGCCGCTCTCCACCACCCCACCGTCAATCAGGTGAGGTGCAGAGCACGCGGGCTGCCCGCGCCCCCCCCCCCCCCAGCCCCCGCACTCCCTCCACCACCGACGTGCGTCCTGGACCCCTCCATGAAACCCCGGACCCTTGGCTGGAGCCGCTGCAAGCAGGCGAAGCCGGAGCGGTCAGTGACCCGCTCCGGCTGAGCCGATGGGGAGTCGCTTCTGCTGGGTGCTGGGGGCCTTGGGGACCCCTCCCGCACTCCCCCGGCCGCTGCTCAGCCCGTGCTGCCGCTCCCGAGGGGAGAGCGCCGGGGACAGAGGTTTGCCGTCAGTCACGCACGATACACCGCTACTGGCATTTCACCGCCAGCAGTTGGGGAAGCTTTCCAAATGTCAGCTTCCCATCCACTTCAATTATTTCCACCCCGTGCCTGCATGATGAAAGGTTACAAGGTAAATCCCCTCCACCCGGCGTGTGCCGTGGAGCCGAGCCGCGGTGGCCGGCGAGGAGGCGTGCGTGCCGTGCCAGAAAACGCTTTCTGGCCACAACGGGCTTGGAGCGGGAGGGCGAGACACCCAGAGCACATGCCCTGCTTGTTTCTTCAGCGTGCATCTTCTGCTCTTTAAATTGATTGGCACTTTCTATTTGAGGAAAAATGAGTTCTTAAAATTGAAATACCGGTTATTGTTATGGTAATACAGCGGGGCTGCGGCAGGAGACATTTTAAGATACAAAAAAGGTTAGTTTAAATCAAGCAACTGATAGGTGAGTCTATATAAAGTACTCAGGACTAATGAGTCCAGAGGTCTCTACGTATTGGGTCTGGACCCCTTAATGCTGCTGATTCAAGTGGTGGGTGCAGGTAATAACCAAGACAACCTGAGGCCTCTGAGATCATTATTGCTTTATCACGTTTTGTATAAAATATTTTCGGCCTCATTTAGGATGTCAGCCTCTATCAAACGTTTCCTTGCATTAAGAGCATGACGCATCCCTGCAACGCTGGCATACCTAGAACTCTCACCGTCTGCCAAGGGAGAAGCACTCGGGGCACCCGGGAACCCTCTTAGGGGGACGTGGCACTAAGCAGAAGATTTATGAATAATGTAACAATAAAAGTACTGAGTCCATATTAGCACGACATAGTGACTGATTCCCAACATACGTTATTGCTTTCTCTCACCTTTACCTGAAATTAGTAATTTCAAGTCCATACCTTTATTTGGAAAATAATAGTACACACAGAATTATAAAAGTTTAATACGCTCTCCGTAAAATGAAAAATGAGCGGTTATGATATTGTCTAACACTTTCAAATGTGTTTATTAATTCATGTTTTAAATCATAAGTTTCATTCTGCAGGAGAGTCATACACAGCAATAAGCAAGTTTTAAAATATTAATGAATAAACAATATTTCTCTATTGAAATATAACATGCTTCTTTGAACAATGTACCAACGGTAATAAATCACAACCAGCAGAAAATTGCATTTCATATTTAATACAACTTGAACTCTGCCTTTTTATAAATGATATCTTTTTTGTTTAATTGGCGTCAGTTCAGATCTAGCAGATTGCTAATAAAATTCTGGATTTCCATATTTAATGACGCGTGCTCCTGATGCTGAATTTTACCACAAAAAATACAGCCTTTTATTATCCTAATAGATAGCGTTAATAGGTGATCTCGTATCACGAGCAACAGCCCCATCTTCTCTCCCGAAGCCTCGCCTGGGCTCCCCAGCAGCGAGGGCTGAGGGGCAGCCACGTGCCGTCTGCGGACGCCGCTGGCAAAGCGCGGCAGGCCCCAGCGCCAGGCTCTCCGCTCCTCGGCGCGGGGCGCCGTGCCGGTGCTGGGGCAGCGCCCGCCGTCTGCCCCCCTCCGCTTCCCCGAAGGCGGCAGGGCTGGACGCGCTGGGGCCGGAGCCCACGTGCAGGCGTTCCTGCTCCCCTGCGGGTCTGTGCTCTTCTTCTGGAGAAGGGCACCGTCGCCTCGGTGGCAGCTTTGGCCGGGCGAGCGGCTGGGTGGGCGGCCTCCGCCCCGGTGGGGACCGGGCACCACCAGAGCTGCCCCGCAGCCGCAGCGAGGGGCGCTCCCAAAGCCCTCCAGGCGTCCCCCTTCTCCCACGTGCCATCCCCGGAGAGCTGAGCGCGCTGGGGCAGCAGGAGGAGGAGGAGGAGGGCCCCTTCCCCACCGGGCCCAGAGGTGGGCTCCTCAGGGACACCCACGGGTGTCCCCCCCCAAGGGGAGCCACCACCCACCTCAGGAAAGGGGGCTCACGTAGGCAGGGCACGGCCACGTGTGCCACGCGCGCACCTACGGCACCCCTACACGAGCAGGCACGTCTGCGCGCACGTTAGTAGCCGCAGCTATGAATGAAATTAATTGGTTTTAATTAGCCTGTGTAAACAAGATCCTTAAATTTGTTGCCACATGAGGGTTTTGGCAGTCTCCGATAAATTAATCCTTTTTATTATATCAATGACAGGAAGATGATCAAATAGGCTTTGATATAGATTTTGGGATTTATCACCTAGTAGCACTCTGATATGCTTGAACTTTTTTCCCCTCCTGCTGCTGCTGGAGGCAAGAACGAGGCTACAAACGCCATTTGCTTCAGAGCCTGCTCACAAGTGAAACGGGGGATTTAGCGACAAATGGACGGGGGATGCAAGGGAAACTTTGAAGAAAAGTTTGTCTTTGGGATTTGTTGGGGATGTAGAGTTTTCAGTGGGTAGGGTCACGCGGGGAGAGATGTGGGGGCGAGGGGGACCCTGTAACGAGGCATAGCAATTAGTGAGTCTTGTCAGCGCACCCTGCAGCCGGAGGCTGAGCTAAACTGGCAGCACGGTCCCGGGCTTCACCTCCCACACCGGGGCACACGGTGCCTTCGTCCAGCCTGTCCTGCCGGAGAGCAGAGGATGGCGGAGGGGAGGGCTGGCACAGGGCAGGGGCGACGGTGAGTGCGGGAGGGACAGCCCCAGACCCGCAGCCCCCGGCCGAGCGGCTCCGCTCCCGGGGACCAGGACCATCCTGCAGCTGCCCACCCGACGCGGCGCAGCACGGAGCCGGCCCACGGCTTTTCCCCACTGACTCAGACGATGCTCCACCGCGCTCCGAAAGAGCGGTACGTATGTGCGGATGAGGGCAGCACCCTGGGGCTTTCGGGCTGTACTAAAGACGGCGTGGTCACAGGCATGGCCTTAGCGAGGGCGGCAGGAGCCTGTCAGCTGCCGTTTCATGGCATCGGCAGCTACACCAAGACCTGCCCTGCTTATCCTACAGTCTCAGCCTGCGCCCACCTCCCTCGGCACAGGGTTCCCATTAGACTGGCCTATGGACATGATTCCTCCCACCGTGCCGAGACGGGCTTCACCGGTGCTGCAGGACACTGCGGCAGGGCTGGTTCCTGCAGCAGATTTGCTCTGGCATGTCACAGCTGATTCCCCAGGTACTGCTAGGACGCAGCCCAGCACCTACGGCTCAGTTGTCAGCCAGGATTTTAAATATCAGCACCATCCTTCCCACTGCCACCCGTTGCAGGAAGGAGCGAGTGGCTTTGTATTTCAGGTGCACGGGGAAAACAGACCCGGTGGCAGACGGGCTGCCCAGGGTGCCCAGCACGCCCGCGGGAGGTGAGCAGCACCCACATCCCGTCTGGAAAGCCCAGGAGACCAATTTAGAAGCCATGCTGTCCCAGGCGTCCCCTCTCCACCGTGGGCATGATGGCTGGGGAGCTGCTGCGCACAAAACCTTCTCCTGCTCTCCACCACCAAGGGAAGGATAACTGGATGGGAATTCTAATCATATATTATATTACCGTGTCATATTAGACTAATAAAATCCTAATATGATACAGGAATGGGGAGCATATCATAACTCCTCTGTGGCTAATACAATGCATGCAATAAATCACTCCCAGAGCTTATCCTTAACAATTGTATCAGTGCTTTCTGTGTCATGCTGATAACTCAGTCCCTCTGATCTAATGGTTCACTTTTCTTCACAGTCCATATGGCAGTGACATTAAAGCTAATGAAATAAAATAAAATTTGCCAATCTTTGAAGAATTCCATTCTTTAAAAAGATGTATTTTATTAACACAAACTGGAAACATCTTCAGTTACTCGGAGTTATTTTTATCACATTGGAAATACATGGCACAGATACTGGCATCAGCATCTTACATCCGACTCACATGTGGTCTTTGCAAAAGACGTTGCTACAGGGTAACACCGCACCGTTCAGCCTAGCACACTTAATGCCAAGTTCGCATCATCAGCGGAGCTGCCCTCATTGAACCAGTCCCGTGGGGCACGGATTTTGCCATGCCGGAAGGTCGCAGTCTCCCTGACTCTTCCCTTCCTGGGCTGAGGATCCCTCATTGCATCCAAGGCCACGTACAGAGGGAGCTGGGAGCTCGGTGTCTGAACGCCAGGGAGAGTAGGTCATCACCTGCTTCACTTTTGGCACACGGAGGTTTGCTTTTCTTCATGGGGCTGTGAGAGGGCTGCACGGCTGCTCCTGCAGCTCTGCGAGTCGCAAACCCGGTTGCATCTGCCAGGCGCCGTTTCTCCCTGGCTGCGGGGCTTCTCACGACCCCTCCTCGGCGCAGCGGCCGCGCTGCGGTCCCCCCCGGCCCAGGTGCACAGCAGGTCGGACGGAGCTGGGGCTGGTCCCAAAAGCGGCTGGTCCAGCCGGGCACCGGGAAGCGCCGTGGGTCTCTCCTCCAGACACCCTCATGCCTCCCACAGCCCCATGCTGCGCAGCGTGGCGATGGCGGTGGCGGGCGCCTTCGTCAGGCACGGGAGATGGCGATTCCTGGGACCCGCTGCAAATCCCCTGGCCATTCCCGCTGTGCTCTGTGCGGGCTCTCCAGGCTGGCACCTCGTGGGGCTGGCAGGAGCCACGGCCACGGGGCACGGGGCTGGCAGGCTTTGCTCCTCTGCCACCACGGTGCACTGGGGGCACGGGGCTGCGTCGGCTCCGGTCACGGTGACGCTCACGTGCGCCAACAGCTCAAACTTGGGCACGGGGAATCAGGATGGCGGCACTGAGCGGTCCCACGGGCGCGAGGGCTGAGGGTCTCCTCCCCATTCCAGGATGGGTGCACGGTCCTGCGGCAGAGGTCCCACATGCCCCGGGGGGGGCCGCAGCCCCCGTCCAGGGTGCATGCGCGAAGGAGGGATCCTTGCACGAGTAACTGTTCCTGCGCGAGGCTCTGACGGCCCTTCGGGGCGTAGCTACTGGGTGAAACACAATACCATCAACAGCATGATCCTAATACTGGTGCTTGCAGTAAACCTTTCTGATGTGTGATCAAGCCTTAAGGATAAGATGTTTATTATTTGCCATGTAACCACGTGGCTGTTCTCCAATGTAAGGAAAGGCCAAATTGCACTTGTAATTCAAAGGGACCCAAAGCCTTAATGCTGTAAAGAAGCACGCTAATGATGCCCAGCGGGCGCGGGGCATGCAAGTGCGGCCCAAAGGTTGTTGATGGCCTTCCTATGAACCTCCTCAGTGTGTGACAGGTCCTTGCCTGTGGCCAGCAGAGATGTGATCAAGATGAGGGACGTCTGTGTGTTCATTACGCTGCCTACGCCTCCACTGACACACTTTACATTTAAAATACTGTTTCCTTTGAGCTGGAGCATAAACACCGAGCGTGTGGACTTGGGGAGCTCCATTAGCAAATGCAAATCATTCGGCGCTTTGTCCTCTGCACACAGAAGTCTTCGGAAGTCCACGGTCCCCATCTGCCCCAACTCTCGTTAACTGATAATGAAGGCTTTGCAATGCACGTCTAGTTATTTACTTATTTATTTAAATGCACCACCTGTAGTGAAAGAAGCAATGTTCAATTCTAAAACTGATCGAGAAGTTGTATCTGCTCCGTAAACAAAAGCAGAAGCAGTAACTGGTGCACAAGGGCACGCAGGATGCAGAGGGAGAAGAGTGTGGCCGCGGTCCTGGGGGTGAGAGCAGGTAAACAAAGGTATTTTACAAAATAACCTGATACAAGAATTGTTGATAAGAAAAGCTGACCCACAAGCTAATTGAATCATGCAAATAATCGTTTAGCCACCAAAACAACACCTAAAGGCTTGAACAGCTGACTGGAAAGGAAACGTGACGGGCAGGCAGCTCCTCCGAGCGCAGCCTAGCCTCGGCTCCAGCCTAGCACGGGCTGGTAGTAGTGAGCGCTAGCCCTCCTCCTGCCTAGCTACACTAACCCAAGTAGTAAGTAGTTATATTTATCAAAGACCATTTGCTGCAAGTGATTAACGTTAATTTGATTTCCTGTGAGTCAATTTCCTTGAGATATGGTAAATAGGCCATTACCTGTTATTGACCTTTACTTTATTAAAAAGATTTAAAATTAGCATTTATATATATACGTCCTTCCAAAAAAGTTTTTTTAATAAAGAAAAATATTTTTATAATCTCATTACACTTGCTAGCTGAGGCTGTCATTCCAAAGTTAATGTTAAATAAAGATGGTAATTAAGAGTGAATATGATGATGATTTTTAAACTCATCTAAAGGACTGACCCCTTCCTTCGCCTCCACTTGAATTTTTGCTCCCGAGCAGAGCAGGGTGGAAGCGGAGGCAGGGGCTGGCAGGGGCAGCCTGCGGGTTGGGAAGCCTCTGCCTTGCAGGCGCTGCTCCTGCTCCTGCTCCCTGCCAGGATGCACCTCTCCCAGGATTTCCAATATCTCCTCCGGGCAAGAGGGCACAACGACCTACTGGTATTTAAAGAAATGCTCAGCTCCTGCTTCATGACAGCTTGCACTTCTGGTAGCCTACTCGTCTCCTAGGTCTGGCTTAAACTGAGCAGGAAGAAATTACATCAACGTTTGATCATGAAAGCAAAAAGTTTATTCATGTTTGAAACTACATATAACTACCACGAGGAAGACTTTTCAATCCAGGGTGTAATCCAGTTAGAAAGTAACACGAAACGGTTTAATACATTAGAATCACTGCCACAAATTATTTTCATGACTCAATCAGTTTCAGAATCGCATACAATACAAAAGAGAGAAAGAAAGGGCCCCCTGTTACACAGGGGGAAATATACAGTACTGAATACTGAAGTCTGTATGCATTACAATTAGTTGTTGGTTTTTGCGTGGATTAGTAACAAGATGAAGAACATTCAAAATGTTTCTCAGTATTTACAACAGTTTCACTGTTTTGTGTTAAACCTAAGACCCCATGTTTCCACTTCCGCTTCTTTAAAAGTTGCCAATGCAACCCTGATTCTTTTAAAAGATTACAATGTACATTACATTTCATGGGGAAACAAAGAGTTAATTACAAGATGCAAAAAGATAAGAAAGAGACAAACTACAGCGTGAGTATCGTTCAGAGGTAGTAAGTGAGCACTCTAAGCTACAGAACATGTTGAAAGTCTATTGGTTTGTATGAGTTCGCATGAGGTAATAAAGCTGTGTTTGATTGGTGAGATGTATAAATACTCTTTTGCTACACTATGTACAACACTCCATATGATGGTGCTTTTTTCCTTTGCTTTTTCCTTTGTTTGTTTGTTTGTGGTTTGCTGCCAAGAAGAGGTAACAAATCTTGGCAGGCGTGTGCAGCACCTAGCTCGTACTGTAAAACCCCGGGTCTTGGCTTTCACAGAGATCAGCAGCAAGTGTCTTCATCTCCTAAGAACAACCTATGGCCGGTGTCGAAATACAGAGAGGAGACTCGGGGTCCGGGTAGTTTTAGCAAGAAAAGATCCTCCTGGTTTCCAATCTAATTTGTAAGACAATAGATCACAACAAAAATGTGACGAATAAGGATTCTTAAACACAACCATTGTTAACCGAAATAACCGAACAGCTCTTTTTATTCCAACTCTATAAGAGATATGAAAAGATTAAACACAATCAAAGTCTGCAATTCATTTCGACTTTCCATGGAAATATGCATGAAGTTAAATTTAGGTGAGGTGTTTCTTTGTGTCTGCTCTTGCTATTTGAGGTTAAGCTTGTCCTGTACTTTTACCCTTAAGGCCAAGTAATTGGCAACTGTTAGACCAACATCGTTAAAACTGCTGATAATAAATTATGATAAAATAGTTACAGGGCTATAAACAATGCTAAATCTTGGCCTAATTGGATAAAGTGCTTTTTAACATTGTGTGTTTTAAGTATAAATACAAATGATTATGATACCTTTAAAAAACAGATTTACCAAGTTTTCTAATAAGACAAGGTTTTACAGTAAAGCTGTAGGTGGTTGGCTACAAAAAACTCATTCCTTTTTCTCCTGTGACTCTGAATGCGCTAATCAAGGCATCTCAGCTCAGGGAAAAAGTGTTGCTAGGAGATTAGTTAGAGGTATCAGAGTGCACACTTCCCGGCCCTTCTGTAGGGGAAGTCACAGAAGATGGAGTAGTTGCGTCCTGCCAGCCTCCATTAGCCTGAAAAGGGAAAAACAATTCAATTGATACAATTACGCATATTAATTATACCGTACACTGAAAGTATCAGACTGGCAAGCCCGGGGTTTGGGAGGAGATGCTCTGGGAAGGAGATTTTCCTGCACTCCCTCTGGCTGCAGAATTTGTGAAAGGAAAAAGCAGCAGGCGTTAGGCGAGGGGTGCCGAAAGCACGCTCTGCGATAACGCTGAGCCTTCAGCAGAAAGGCAAGTTGAGAAACCAGCAGCCGTTCGGCCAGACGCTAGCTGCAATTAGGACTTCGGGATTTCTGCAAAGACCATCCGCGCTTTAATGAAGAACATCCCTTTGGCCGACACTTCAGCTTCTTCCCCCGAGAAGACGAGTCCGGGGCAATCCCTGTTTGACCCCCTCGCCTCCCCCTGCTTCCCAAAGTTCGGAATTGCCTTCCTCCGCCCGGCAGAGCCCTCCGCAGAGCCGCTCCACCCGGCGAGCCCGGGTCCCCGCAAATACGGCCCGCCAGCACGCAAACGCTGCGAGGCGGAAAGGGGCCGCTCGGATCGGTTTCCCAATTATCCCTAAACGCAGCCCCTCTTTCGGCCGCCGCCCCACGCCTCCGCACGCCGCCGGCCCTCGCCGCGTCAGACCTGCATCGGCAAGAGCAGCGCTCAGGAACAAATTTGCCTTATGTCTCGGCCGATCGAGGCAATTGCTGAAATCAATGTCTGATCAAATTTCTGCTGTGGCAGACAGCTTGTCGCTACATATTTTTATGTCAGTCAAGAAGAGGGAGGCGCGGGGCTCGTGAGTTGGGGGACGCTGAGTGGAAGTGACGGGGAGGCCTCTCCTCACAGCCCGCGAGAGCCGCCCCGGCCCCGCGCTCCCAGCGCCCCCGGCCTTGGCAGGGACGCTTCCCGGCAGGGAAAGGTTAGCCTATGCTAATGCGTTTATGACGTGCTTCGTTACCGAAACAATCGGCGGCCTGGCTCGGCACCCTGGGCCGCGGTGGCACGGCGCTCTCCCGGGAGGAAGGGGCGGGGGGAGCGATGGCGTCGCGCGGGACCTCCCAGCCTGGCCGCCATCGCCCCCCGCCACGGCCGGCCCTCGAACCCCCGCACCCGGCCTGGCTAGATTTTACGTTAAAAAAAGATCGTTCATCTATCACGATGAAGGAAAACGCTTTATGGCTCCAACAGGAGGAGAAAGAAGCCTCGGTAATTATCTCCTTCGCAGATGAAAAACAGCAAACAGAGGAGCTCTTACCCGACAAATTCAAAGGTTTGGGTTTGGCTTCTCCTAAGTGAAATTAACGGCAACGCCAACCTGCAATCACATCAGGGCTGAAAGCTCGCCACCCGCTTTAAAGTACTCAACTGTTCAGACGCAGGCTGAAAACGTACAAAATCCTACTCCAAATGCAGAGGCACCGCTGCTTTTTTATTTTTTAAAGATATGAGAATCTACTTAGAGAAAGAAAAACTCTTGTGCAGATACGAGTCTAAAGATATTCCATCTGAAGTAAACATCATTCCTCTTTTATCCAAATTTATAAACAACAAATGTACAATATTTTTACTCAGCTTGGCAGCTGGAGGAGAGGTTGTCAGCAAGCATTCTTTTTTTCAAATAAATTAATCCTTACTCTGGTGGTTTGAGATTATGCACTGTATTATACAACAGCGCCTTATCAGGCCTCATCAGTGAAGATGGAATTCATGTCTGTAAAATGCTGCAGGCAATCACAGTTTCATATTTTATCATGTTGATAAGGATATCGCAAATTCTCTGAAGCATTTCAAAACACTTAAATGAAAAAGGAGAAATGCAACTAAAAGGCTTTTTATATGGTTTGTTGTGGGTTATTATGAGTTATTTATAAACCCAAAAAGAAAGATTTGACATTTCAAATGTAAAAGATTTGAGTATTTAATGGTACTTTTTTCCCTTTACAATTGAACATCTTCAATCACATTTTAAATCATTAATATTTACTCTCATGGCAAGTGGAAATCCAAAAAGGGGGGAAAACCTCCCATTCCCTGTGGCTGCGGTATCTCACACTGGGTCTCCCCGTTTTCCTGCAGCCACCCTCTCTGCGGGTTCCCGATGCTGCTCAGCACCCGCATCCTGATCCGCAGCGGGTTGTGAAACACAGGGGCGGCCCCTGGGATGGGGGAGATGGTCGCTAGACAGGGAATTCTCTACAGGAATTTTAAAGTCCATGAACATGAAGGAAAACAAATGAAAGTCACCTCTCAAGCAAATATGAAACATTAAATGAAACATTAAAAAAAATTTAAAGCATTAATTGTTGAAGTTGTAAATGAGAGAAGCAAGCTGGAAATGAAGGATGAAAAGGATCTGCCGTGGAGACCTTGCCACAGAGGCTGCTGCTGCGGGTGGTATTTCATCCCAGGCTTTCATGCCGACAGAAGAATAGATCTCTGCGTTTATTTATCCTGGCGCCTCGTGTGCAGGCTACAGGGTCCAGCCTGCGAGGGTCTGAGCACTGTCAGATCCCATCGCTTACAGCCAGCGGTAGGACATTTAGCACCTATCACCATCAAGCCTATAATCCCTCAATTTACTAGCATCTGTTTGCCAGACTTACTACTCTCTCCCGTTTGGAGTAACAAGGCCAAAAGTACTTCTCAAACACAGGAAAAATGTGCACCCTTGAAATGGCTAAAAGTATATCAAAAGCACAGTCCTGGTGTCTGATTGCAGGCAATAACAAACACAAGCACAGAGTTATCTGACCATCTTTGTGCGAAGAACAAGAGCCTTCTCTCCAAGGCTGTTACTTTTTAACTCATAAGGCTGAAAAATATAAAAATTCGAATCGCTTATAGTCACGGCTCTAGGAATTTCTCTCTTCTTACATTATCAAGACTCACAGTTGTATCAAGGGCTATTCTGCGGTTCATCCCCAAAGATGCAATATTAAAAAATGCTATTGCAAGAGTAATTAATACATGTATTAATGACTGCATTTACCTGACACCGTGCTTATGGCTCTCCAAACTATTGCTCCCCTGGGTACTCACATTTAAATTATGTGGACTGTACAGTGAATTTCCTCCCAAGCCATCATTGTATCCTCCCGTCTGATTGATAACATGACGCAGGGTATCCACCTTAAAGTAAGGGGAAACAAAATTCATCATTCCAAATCTATTAAAACATCATCACTTACAATAGGCAACATTTTGAATTATGTGAGCCAAAAGGGTTTAGCATCTTCTATATGAAAGGCAAATTTATCAATCAAGAATGACTGGCAGAATTTCAACAAATCCTTGCATGTTAAAAGCCATACATCTTTGCTTCTCACACCAGCCAAACAACAACTTCCTCACAGCAGTGCGTCCTGTAGGTCCTTCTTAAGTGTCTGCAGCAAAGTGCTGTGCATATTTATACGTCTGTATGTGCTTGCATGTATGGGAAGAGATTATAGCGTATATACTGCATATAAAACATGGAGTTAGCCCTGTCTGAAAGGATTGGAAAAGTGACTGAGAATGAGTTGTATTTTAATAGCTCAGTTAGATGTGTTCTGACATTTAAATAAATGAATAAATAAAAGTTTGTCCAATAAATGAAAGAAAGATGGGGGGGAGGTTTAAAAAAAAAAAAAGAAAAAAAAAAGAAAAGGAAAAAAAGAAAGAAAATTCACTGGATTTACAGTGTCCATGGAAGTCAGACGCACCCAATCCCATTCCATGAGCTCAAGCCAGAGCCGAATGCATTCACAAAGCTTAAAATTTCAATCAGAAAAAAATCACTCTTTCCTTTATATTTGTGAAATTCAATGCTGGGGTAAGAATAGGTCACAATCAGAAATATGCAGCCTCCACTCTGCAGCGAGGCACAGACCATTTAATAGAGCCAGAGTAAGGTGGAATTTTTAGCCCAAACCCTACCCTGCTAGAAAGGCCCTACTTTGGGGCATTTCTCCTACCTGTGACTGCACATTGGCTCCGACTTGGGACCCCTGGTAAGAATCCCCATTCAGACTCTGCATGTTCATGAACATGTCCCCAGAATTTGGGAGGTTAAAAGAACCAGAAGAACCTGGAAAGGAAAGAGTTAGGTAGCTGAATAACAGAGAGCTGCAAATATATAACCCCAGAGACCTGAGGGCAGGGGAAGGAGAAGAAGACAGGAGAGGAGAAGGAAAGGCAGCACACAGCAGAGGGAAAGCTGCTGGCCCCGGCACAGGGCGAGCTCGGGCCACCAGCCCCCCGCCCACCGGCTCGGCGCGTCCCGGCGGGGGCTGCCGCCGGCTCTCGCCACGGCACCGGCTGTCGCCCGGGAGCGTGACGCTGGGAAAGCCTGGAAGCCCCGTGCAACCCGGGTCAGCTTTTCCCTCTGGAAGAGCAGCCTGTACACCAACAGGTTTTCATGTCGAGAGCTTTCCTCTGGTAGATCGCTTCATCATGAGATGCTATCGCCAAACACTCGGAGAAAAACCCATTTTGAGCCTGTGCTTAATGTCTCCTTCAAAAGGAAATGGCTGCTAATTTCTAGTTAGCCGATTTATTACCATCAGAGGAGGAACCTTTTTCTTACTTTCTCTTGATTAAAGTTTTTTTTGCCCTGTGGATCTTTATACCCTTTAAAAGTTGTCTACAACTAAGTTGCAGCAAAACTTCAACGTAAATAGTGTCAAACACATCTGTGCTTTGCGGAAGCCTTTGCCTCTGGAGCCCCAAAAAGCGACTTCCTCTTTACGAACTCCCCTACTAATTTAACGCTTAGATTTGCAAAATGTCAACAACACACTAGTGAGACGATTTTTAAGTACTGCAGAAGAACACATGGTAGAGCAACTCCAAAATAAAAGTTGCATCTTTAGATTTCTATATATAACATCAACTCCATTTCAAGCAACCCAGAGTTTAAATTCTAATTAGTGCATACTAAAATATGCCTCTATTTTGTTCTTATCTTGACAATAAATTTAACAGTTCTACAAAACCAGACTTGGAGCTCTGCCTCATTTTGTGTTATTTTCATTGAATGAGAAAAAGCTTAAAATATCTATGGAAACAAAGAAGCTGACAGAAGCCCGAGCCAGGCAGACGTTACCATTGCGGGAATTACGTGGGCCCCGCTCCGCTCCCCCATAAGGCTGCGGGAGCTTTGTCGCCGAAGGTGCTGGGACCACCTATGGCAGCGCTCAGCCCTTGCAGTGGTCCAGCCTGGAGGTCCACGGGCTTGGTAGCATTCCCCGTGCCACGACTAGGTCTGCTAGGGAGCTGCAGCCTCCTCAGCCCGACCGAACTCACTAGGGCGCCATCGAGGGTCTTCCTTTACGGACTGCCCTTCGGGATGCTTTATCGCACGAGCCGGGTACGTACCAGAGTTTGGTGTGGTGGGGGAGTTTGTCTGGTTGTTCTGGACGGCCGCGGCCACGGCGTGCGCTGCGGTCACAGCCGTCTTTGCCGCGTAGAGATTGGCTTCTTCCTGGAACTTCCCGATGTTCTTCTTGTACCTGATTCTCTTATTGCCAAACCAGTTGGACACCTGCAGTGGAGAGAGGTGGGAAGGGTGAAGGACACAAAGCACTTGACCTGGCAAAGCATGATGCCTTCGAGATGTCATGTTCGGTCCAGCAAATACATGTGCCCCCGCCCCCAACCCTTATCTGCTGGGTACTCCAGTTAACTAAGCAGTAACTGAGGATCAGTTAAATATTACGATAGATATGAGCATGATCTGGCTCTGCTTCTGTTGGCAAACTGATGCACGAGGGGTGAGTCTTTCATGACGACACATATCCTGGAGCTTGCTGTAACATTTAGTACAGCATTGTCTCCTACTTCTATGAGCCATTTGTCAACAAAATCAGTGCAAGACCCCGAAAGCTGCTGAAGGAGGACCAAGGTCTGGTTGAGCGAGGGTGAGCGGGCAGTGGAGCAATTGTTCTTTATTTTTGGGCTGGAACAACCTTGGCAGCCCACTCATAGAATCGTGTTTGGTCGGCTGAAAATGAAAGGAATCATATAAATCAATAATGGCTGAAAAGTCACTTTGTCATCTCCCTTTGAAGATACTGTACTGAAGCCAAGATGGCTCACGGGGCACTGACTATTAACCCACACAGAGGTCACGGCTGGAGCCGCTCAGAAAAGTTCATACAATCTTTCTCAGTGGCTTTGTTTAACTTCAGCTGCTGTAACAGAGCTCCTAAATAACAAACCCGGTTTGTAACATGGACGATGGCCAATGCTGTCGAGACAAAAAAGCGTCTGCAACAACACAGAGGTAAAGGGGAGAGGACCAGTAATAACACGATAATGGTTATCAGCCATCCCTGCAGTGAGGGACCCAGCCGCTCGGTGCAGGGCAAGGCAGGGGCTGGGGTCCCACACTCCCCGGGGCCACTGCATCCCCACAGCTGCACCCCACCATGAGCTGCAGCAGCTCTACGGCACCTCTCACACCCCTGTGCTCCATCGTAGTGCCCGGTAAGGTACCCCGCTGCAGGAAGGAGACAAATCCTGCTGTATTTTATGCAGCTATAGCTTTTGTTTAAGCACAATTAATGAAAAGCCTCTAGCTTTTAACGGTAATACGAAAGGTACCTTATACATTCTGTTCCCTAGATAATACTCCACCGTATTCTATATATTGCACTTAATATTACCTTGTCAGTCAGAGAAGCAATAATACATTAATGAAACCTAGCAAATAATTATTGTGGACAATCAGATTACGCTTTATTAACAGTTTCATAATTGAGGAATCTCTGTACATCAACTGTATTGTCCACGGATGTGTGTGAGACCCCTCTGTTTATGCACGCCCCTGGACCAATCAAACAACAGCCATCACTAATAAAGGTTTATTTAATTCTCACAGTAAAATTTTAATATCACCAGCAGCCTGGGGAAGCCTCAACGAGTGGATTTGCTTGACATCAGATCGTTTCCATTCTGCTAGTCCCAATACTTCTTAATCTTTAATATCAAGGCAATTAAAATTAATGGCCACTCATCCAGAGCCACTGTGGGCAGTGTTTCCTTGACATCAATTGTTTGATGGGATTACCTAGAGGTTAAACTAACAAGCAAGGTTTAATTGGAAGCAATGAGAGGAGCAGCGATCGTACGTTATGTTTAACCCGCATACCACATCTAAGTGAATATCCAGAAATGTTAAACTATTTCCGAGATTAAAGCGCACGCCCTGCGCACCGGCAGAGCACAGCGTTCGGGGCTGCCGTGGCCGCCCCAAGAAACCACAGCATCCCTCCGGGGTAACGCAGCCACCGCCCAGGTGCCTTTGCTTCCCAGCCAAAGGACTCTTCGCTCTCCCATGAAATACATCAGCAAGGGGCTGCAGCAGAGCGCGCCGTGGCCCGGGGACACGCAGGGGCTCCGGCCAGGCGTGCGCGGCCAACACGGGCAGCTGGATGTGTCCAGGACGGGGCCAGGGCACCGCTGGAGCCGAGGCGGTGCCAGGCAGGATTTAGGCTGGATTCACCGCCATGGCATTTTTCACACGGGGCTGTGCTGGCTGCCTGCATCTTCCCCTGCCCGTCTGCAGCACAACCCGCCCTGCCCTTGCCGCTGGCACTGTCCCGTCCTGGGGAGGGCTGGAACGCTGGTGCTGGGCTGCTCCCTGGTCAGCACCGGGACCCAGAGGGGCCACGGCACCCTGGCTTCTCACCCAGCCCCGCGCTCACCCTAAAAATGAAAGTTGTCTCCATCACGAGATGCTTCACAACACATTTTTCATTAAAACAAACTATCTCTTCACATAAAAAAACACTGAACATCTTTCTCCTCCTGATCATTGAAGGCCAATTAATTAATTTGGCTTAATTGTATATTACATTTCAAACAATACTGTTGCACTTATTTATCATGTTAATTGCAATGTTAAATAAAAAGACAATAAATTATTACTTAAATCATCAAGATGCCTAATGTGGGATTTGGGATGGGGCAGGCCTGCCTCGTGTCTCTGCAGTGGCTGATTTCATGGGATAAATCAGCGCTCGTTCTGCAAAAGACGCAGCTGACACAAGAGCATCACTGCTGAAATTAGTGAACTATGTATTTATGGATCACGGAAAATTTTCCATTGTCTTTCCAAGTGTTTGTAGCACACGGCTTATGTTCCACACCTAATCAAATGGCACAAAATAGAAAAATTTCAAAAATCAGTGTGGCACAATTATGGTACATGATCTAAAACTAAGAATTTTAACTCTAGAAACTATTTAATTAAGCTTGCACCTTTTTTTTTTTTCCTTGCTTCCCATATGAAGTCCAGGGGTAAGAGCCTACACATCCATAGCTCTCTGTGTCAATCTGCTTACAGAAACAGACAGACTCAGAAGAAGCAGGGGCAGGAGGGGTGTTGAAAACCAGCTTCTGCATTCTTTCTTTAAAAGAATTTTAAATATATTCCCTTGTCAACCACATCCTTCTTTTGTTTGAAGCAGTGAAAAATTTTATTGCTGTAATCCACTGACACGCTTTCAGCAATGAGTATGCCCTTTCTATAGCCCATATGATAGACTGATAGTTGTTCATGACACCCTGAAAGAGGCTCATCTGCAAAAGTATAAAACATCAGCCTCGCAGCCATGGTAAGGGGAGAACAGATGATACAGTTTATCTCCCTCGAACACGTGCTGATCCGGTAGCTCTAAATTACAGCCGACGATGTTCTCTGTTAAGGACATTTTTTTCCCTAGAATTACCTTTTCCATACTCTTAAAAATGAAATTGTGTGAGGTGTTCATCTTAGTAAATAGTTTGTCTTTATGCTTTTCTTGAAAAACCTTCTCTACATATTATTTTAAACACCGATATCAAAACTGAAACCATCTATCTCCCATCTGCAACTACATGATTCTGGGAGACAATTTTCTTTGCAGCTCAGTAAAGTGCTATGGCAGCAAGATTTCCAGTGAGCTGTTTAATGTGGGGGGAGGACGACCCAAAACAGTCACTAATTAAGTGTTTGAGGGAGAAAATGTTCTGCCATGAATCTGCCCCCAGCATTTACAAGGCACTGACAGTACAAGAAAGAAACACCTTGGATCATTGTTAGGAGAGGCTACAGGGGAAGCCTGGCTCAGCCAGGAAAAGGACAAAGCCTCTTCATCAAACATGAACCACAACCTCCAGGAGTTTGGAAAGCCATCCGTTAACTTTTTTTTTTTTGTCTCGTTTTCCAGCTCTTTGCACCTCCAGGGTGTTTGTAGCACAGGAGGTAAATTGGGCACAGTGCCAGGCATGGCAATGTCGGAGGCACTCCTGGTCGAGGCTGGAAATGCGTGCGCTCAGAGTTTTTTCATAAAAGCCATGTGCAAGGTGTAGCTCAGTCACTCGCTTGGATGCCATTGCTTATCCCATGCGATGCTACTCCTGCCAGTATTTTAAATGACTGCTCAATTCGCCCCTGATTTCTGGATTGCATCCTCTGACTTCTGCTGCCAACCACCAGAGCAGTGTGCACTGGGCTATTTTACAGTGCTTGCTCAGAGCTTTTCTGCTAGATGGCCTCAAAAATATATACATTTTTCAGCACAAAGAAAGACAACTCCAGCCCAGTTTGACCTAGTAAATACCAACTAACCCTGCAGTCCTGCCGTGCGGCCTTTGGAAGTGCCTTTGAAAATCAAAGATTAGGATATCCACAGTATTCACATTTTCTAGCTGTGACAGCAGATCTATCAGGAACTTAAGCAACCAGCTGATCACAGGCACTCCCTCTCTCACATACATGCTCCTCTCCCATTAGATGATACATTGCCCCATTTTCAGGCTTTCCCATCATCCAGAGGTTTTCCTAGCCATTTATAATATCTTGCCAGAGTGAAGCTCTGGCCATGGCCCCAAACCTGCATCTCTGGCAGCTAGTGCCCAAGTTGCGTGGTCAGCGCTGCCCTTGCTCCAGGCTGGAAAACGTCACCCTGCAAAGCTCAGGATGCTGTACGTGGTGCTACAGAGGACGCAATGCGGCGACTCCCATCACTCACTCAGAATTCCTAATGGATTCAAGAAACAACTAATTCATGCTTCTATCAAATATTAAAGAGACAAACCTATATTCATGTAACAGGCTCACTACTGCTGCTGCTGCTGCTACACTTTTGGATCATCTGCCTGCCTTTTATTTCATTCTACAACATATACATTAAATCTTATCAAACACCCAATTAAGAAAGAAATCAGATCTATTAGCACTAGAAGCAATCAGTTATGGCTTCTCAAATGTTCCATCTCATTTCCTTCAGTCACTTCAGCCCTATCTAGATCTAGCTTTTTATCTGTCCAGTCTGTGGGATCACTAACCCCTTCTCTGCCAGGCACAATTCACCGTCTGCTGGGTGGACAAAAAACATCTCTTCAGCAGGTCTGCTGTGCTCCCTACCATGTAATCTCTCCCAATTACATTTTGCCAGCAGAACTGAAGAACTTTTGGTTTCTCCAAGTTGGTGTTGATGGCGTTGCCTCTCCTAAATACACAGCAGGCTGCTGTGGCTCATGTGGGAAGATTTTTGGACACCACTTACTGGAGGAATTGCTATAAAGCATCTCATGCCAAGAGGACTGAAACCAGCAACGAGACAGAGGGCTGCAGACCGAGGTGCCCAGGTACTCACGTGCTCTCAGGCTGTTTGGCTGGTTGCAGGCACCCACAGCAGCCGCAGGGACGCCTGTGGGCACGGAAGAGCTGCCCAGCAGCCACCACAGCCGCACCTGTACCAGTTAAGGCTGCAGTCACTCACGTGATGCTAACAGCAATGAAGGAGCAATGTGAGAGGGAATGAGTTTGGTGCTGAATCTCCCCCCAAAAATTCCTGCCCATCACCACAGCCACTCACAAATGGACTGGGAGAAACTGTCTCCATCCCCATCCCTTACCTTCCCCTGGCACTGGGCACAGGCACTTCCCACCCCGCTTGGAGCACAGAATGTGCTGCATGCCAAGGAATGAGCAAGAAGAGAGCAAGGCACACACATGTGTCCGCTGGCGTCTCATGTCATAGGGTAGTTTTGCTAGGGTTTGTACTGAGGGTGCATCCAAAGTCAGTTAAGTAAGATCAAATCTGGGGGAGCTGGGTGGCCTTTCATTTGAAAGTCTTCAATAAAGTGCCTGAATTTTTCATGCATTCAAGGGAGACCTATAAAGTAAATCTCAACTCAGGTCTTAATTATAAAGCTAAAGGTTGCATTGCTAATAATGCCAATACTGCAGCCTGCAATCATTAATAGTTAACACATTCGCCGCAGGCATTGTTCCTCTAAAGGACCTGAAATATTGATAAGTGGAGCCAACGGAGCTGGGAGGAGATGGCACACCAGCCCTCGCAATGGGCAATGGGGTGGCTGGAGAACTTGGAAACTGCTGGTGAGTTTTCCCTGCCACCCAAGTGCAACCTTGCCCAAGCTGCATGAGCCAGATTTACTGTGGGAATAATCTGGTTTTCTATCAAATGTACAGGCCACGAGAAATGTGCAGAGTGTTGTTTTGCTTTTTAAGCTATCTGGTGAGGGAAAGGTGAAGGAAAGCTCGATGGAGCAGTGTCATTGGCCTGAACATCACTGTGAGACACCAGTCCAGAGCTGTAACTGTACTTTGGCCTATACAGAAAGCAGCTGTAGCCAACAATGGGAAGCACTTCTGATTAGGGAGATGCTGGTTTTCTTGCATTAACTTCATGGTAACATCTGTTATATGTGACAAAAAGAGCAAATCTGTCTAATACGTTTTTGCTACAGAGAAACCACTTGTGTCACTTCAGTGTATTGAGAGGCTGAATTTCTGGCTGGCTTAGAAAAACAACTTCAAGCAATCAAAGAAATTCTGACCTATAGAGATAGACTATATGTTTGTCGATAAACTGTCCTCCCCCTGAAATAATGCTAAGTTGTAACGAATTCATAACAGACAGTAAAGCTCAGCAAGGAATCTTACTGACTACACAGAAAGAAAGCTGATGTAGAGTGCTAACCTTATAGCCTTTTTATTTCTATCTTCATCTTTGTACACACGCTCTTTTTACCCCAGCACAACCCCAGCCACCTGCAGGCACGCTGCCTTTCCTGCAGAGCTTAGTCATGTTCCACCACCCTGACGAACTTTATCACGGTCAGCAATGCAAATTTGAAGGATTACATTGGGCAGGGACCTGCTCTGTATTGCACGCCTCCGTTAGAAGCACATGCCAGAGGCAGATGGCAGCTTTGCAAGGGGAGCCAGGAGGTCGACGCGCTGCCTGGGGTGCGGAGGGGTGAGGGCTGGGACCCGCTCCCACCCACTGCTTACCTGCGATACTGTGATGCTGCATTTCTTTGCCAGCTCTTCTTTGGCTTCTTCACTGGGGTAGGGGTTACTGAGGTGGGAGTAAAAATACTCGTTCAAGATTTCTGTGGCTTGTTTACTGAAGTTACGCCTTTTCCGCCTGAAATGAGAAAAGAAAACCACAGCTGTTCTTCCAGATGCAGAGAGGTCTCTAACAGGGTCAGCTGGGGTGGAAGCAGCCCTTGTTTCACATGCCCGTGCTGCAGCACACAGCAACACGACAGCACCGTCTCCGTACCCCGATCCCTCCGGGCCAGCCCTCCAGCAGGGCCGGGCTCTGCCCTGACGCCGTGCAGAGCGGGCAGCGGGCTGCAGCGCCCGTGTTCCTACATCCAGCCCTGCAAGGGTCTGCACTCCGCTTCTGGCCATCCACCTCCACCTGGGCTTTCATCCCGTGGGTGCACCGGCCACATTTGTGTGCTGTGGCAGAAAACACGACGAAGCGAAAGGCAAAGCAGGGCGCTGAGCCGGGCAGCCTGCCTGCAGCACCTCCGGACCCAAGTACGCAACTCAAGCTGAACTTCCCGGCTGCCAAATCGCTCTGCGCCAACGACGGCTTCGCAAACCTCTCTCCCTTTAGCGGCGGGTCAGCTGGGGCTTCTGCACCGGTGCCTGGGGTGAGCACAGTGGAAAAGGACGGGGCGGCCTCCCTGCCGTGTCCTTACATAGCACTCATTGAGCTAATTGGCTTCCGTGAGCAAGTGGCTTTCAGGGCTTTGCAAGGGAGACCCATCTGTACAGCCTCCTGCCGAGGGCTGAGCAGGGCCCAGGCTCTCACGCCGCGTGGGACGGGTACCACGGCGTGCAGCCTGGCCAGAAAGCGAAGCCTTTCCGGAGCGCTCCGCCTGGCACGTGCTCCAGCGGGCCCAGCGGCGAGGCAGCGCCGGGCAGGGAGCAGCAGAGCCCCCGCGGCGCAGCAGGCAGCCGGCCCGCCGCACCGCTCCCGCCGCGCGGGTTACAGCGGCAGCATCTGCACAGCTGCGGCGCCTTCCCTCCGAGCCGCCGTCGGCTGCTCTCCTCCTCCCCAGAACGTCCTCTGGAAAGTGCCGGTTAAACATTTCCTTCAGAGCTCCCTTCCCCTCAGGGCTGGTTGCAATCAAACTGCCTGCGCCCGAGGCCAGCAGGCAGCCGAGCGGCAATCCCCAGCGCTCTCTTCCAGCGGTATCACGATGCTGCTAACTACACTGTATCCTGGAGCAGGCAGACTCTCTCCCTAGAGCTATGTTTATCTCATTACTGTGCTTCCGCTCATTTTGCCTTATTTACCTTCCTCCTTTTTAAAGAAATCACTTTAAAATGTGCATCTGCAAGCTTTACCTTTTGCAGTTACTCCAGCTCTCCATAGACGTTTCCTCCAACTGTTTGTAATTACCCTAATTTGCCACACCTGCCAGTGACCTCCTTGTTAATAAAATTATTTTGCTCTTGTTTAGCTCCTCACAGCTTTCAGGTGTGAAGCATGAGCTAGCTGCTGAAGGGAGGCTCTGCATGGTGCCTGCTGCTCCTCCCTGCTCTGCCGGGCTCAGCTCCCGCTCCGCCGGGCTCTGCCAGCTGCCAGGGTCCCGCTCCATGGAGGGGATCCCTGCGAAAGGGATGGGGCTGGGGATCGATATCCCACCTCATCAGGGCTTCCAAGCAAACCTGGCTGCGCCTATAAGCCCCCTCCTAATCCCTGCCTGCTTCCTCACAGCCTGCAGAACGAGCAGCCTGCTCTGGAGGCTGGCGGGCTGCGGGGACAGGCTCTGAGCTCCGGCAGCGACGCAGGTGTCCGAGGGACACGCGTGGCGGCTGTGAGCGGTTCGGAAGGTGCTGCCTTCTCCCGTGCCCCAGTCAGGCAACAGCTTGTTGGGAGACGGGCCAGCAGATCTGGCTTTCGGAAGCGTCGCTGCCCTTCTTACCTCGGGCGCGCGCAGCTGCTAACCCAGCGTCAGCCGCAGCCCGTGGGCACGTCCCTCCCAGAGAACTTAGCTCTTCCATTACAGGGTCAGTATTTTGCAAGGCTGGCCTTATGCTGCGAGACATCGGTACCGGCAGCCATTTAAGTAACTGCCGGGGTGACAAAACAGCCCTTTGCACAAATCCTATGTGACTCCCATACGAGCAGGGTAAACAATCAAGCACTGGGTAAACAAGCCTAGTCTGTGCACTAAAATATGTAGAAGAGACATTGCTGTTTATGAAAGCTCTGTGCAGGAAACCCCCACTTTCACAACAGCTGCTGGGTGAAGGACAAGGGCCCTGGGCTTTCGCCGGGGCAGACCAGCCTCTCCCAGCGGGTCCCTGCCCACGCGGGGACATGGGTTCCAGCAGGGCCAGGCAATTGCCCCTTCCCCCCCAGAAAGAGCCGGGGGCACTCGTCTCTGCCTTACCTGGCATCGAGGAACCTTGATCTTAAAATCATTACTGCTTCACAAGTACTTTGTTTGAGTTGCATCTGGATGGAGCTGAATTTTCGATGAATGATGCCCACCATCCTTTCAATCTCCTTGGGAGAAATGGGACGTGTCCGGCTCTGTTCTCTGAGAAGGTTCATCACATGTGTGGTAAATTCATTACATGCCTGTGAAGGAAGGAGAGGCTTAGAAATTGTTTTGTGCCACCTCACAAGGACACAAGCTCGGGCCTGGCTGTTGGGGGGGCTGGGGGACCCTCGCGCAGCCCCGTC
Source organism: Buteo buteo (assembly GCF_964188355.1). Taxonomy (NCBI): domain Eukaryota; kingdom Metazoa; phylum Chordata; class Aves; order Accipitriformes; family Accipitridae; genus Buteo; species Buteo buteo. The sequence continues at coordinate 23,038,450 of NC_134193.1, read as the reverse complement.
CCCTCCACACGTGCGCGGCCGCGGGAACAGATCACGCACACCCTGTCCGTGAGAGCTGGGACCGTCCTGCGGCAGCCAGAGATGCTGAGCAACCGCGGCGCAGCTCCTTCCACGCTCATCCCTTTCAAGGTCCCCGTGTCCCCAGCCAGACCGCAGTGGAGAGGAGAGGTCGGGGTCAGCGCGTGTAATGGCTGCGGGCAGGAGGGGGATGTGAGCGGGGACCAGCACACGCTCAGCAGCCAAGCGAGCAAAACCTGGGAAGGGCTGCCGGTCCCGCAAGCCGCCGAGCCCCGCGCAGGCAGCGGGCAGGGTTAACAGCCCGCGGGAGGTGAGGAGATCTGGACCTTTCTGAGGCACCGTGTGCATCCCCTGAGAGGGCAGATTTCGGCAAAGCCGTGCCCGAGCCTGGCCCGCGCCGTGCTGCCAAGGCGCTGAAGGAGGGAAGGCATGAGGAGCCATCAGTTATCAGTCCCTGACTACGCAGGTGAACGGACACGCTGAAATAAACTTCTCCAGGCAGCATCATCAACAGACGCCACCTGATCCGAGCCTCCGCATGACCAAGTGGCTGTCACGCTGGCATCCCGGCTTCCCCCACGCAGGCTGGAAGCTGCCACTAACTCTGCTGATTTATGTCTCCCTTATCTCTTTCCAAAACAGACCCCGGGACTGCTGTCTGCTAGGCAGAGCTGCGTGGTGGCCACAGGGCTAATCCCTTCCCGGGGGCCAGCCCGGTATTCGAGCACATTTTGGGCACCAACCTACCCCCGTCCTGAGGGAGCGCTGGGAAGCGGAGAGGGGCCGGGCGAGGTGCTGGCTCCCGCAGGGTCCGCGGGCAGCGCAAGGCAAACTGCTCTCTGCTCCCCAAACCCTTATCAGACGAAGGTGGGTGTATGCAAGGCTGACACATCTGCGGGAGGTCCGTGCGTTGGCTGCGGAAGGGCCAGCCGTCGTAACGCACTGCTGGGCTGCGATCACGGCCAAGTAAGGCCACAGGATTTTGCTCTTGTGCATCTAATGTTAATGGGCGACGAGCACAATGCTCAGCAGCCAGTAAATCACGTGGAGGAAACACTGCATGTATCTCATCCAGACCCTGTACGTTACGTATCTGTTTGACTCTAGCTCCCCTTTTTCTTCTAAAGCCAGGGTGACAAATATCTACGTAATTTGTCTGACAACTACATTTTCTCCTGCATTTCAATAGCTTGTGCGAGGGAAAGAGTTAAAAGTGAAAAGTTTATGCATCTAAAAACTCATAATTTCCTATAACATTTGCTGAACGTCTCACAACTTATTAAGTGAAGCCATCTATGAATGCAAATGCTGATTAGCAATTTGGCAATAGCCCAACATTCGCAGAATTCACATAGCTTTTCTTTAAACCAGTAGTTCATACATGATTAATTAGAACATCTCATTTATGTAGTGTGCACTTTAGCTCATTACTCTAAGTAAAATTCGTTAAGTATTTACATTTAGATAATTAAAATCTGGGTACACCCTTAAGAAAGATGCATACACTTCAGGCAAAGTGATTTTTTTTTTCTTTACACTACTGAAAGTAAATTACAGGCTAATTTACATCCTTGCAGCGCCCGTTTGGCGGCAGCGCTTTGGCGAGGCTCGGCGAGCCTCGGTGCAGATGCCCTCCGCCTGCCACCGCCGAGCGTGCCGAGGTCACGGTGCCGCGGAGGCTGCGCCAGCTCACCGCCGCTCCACGCCAGCGCAGGCACGACGCTCCCGCCAGCTGCCGCTCCCTGACTTTCTCGAGACTTTCTGAGCTCCAGGTTAAGGAGCTCGACACATCTCATCCTCGCTTCTCATTTGCATATTTCCTCTCCGTTTTGACATTTCAGGCAGCAAAGCTCGCGGAGGTGACCAGCTGCCGTCCCCTCTCACCACGCTGAAGAGAAGGGGACGCTGCCCTGAGCGCTCCCGGCCACCCTGCTCTCGCCCAGGGAGAGCAGGAGTTGTCCCGGGTGACCCATTTCTCCTCCTCCCATCCCAAAGACCCGGCCCAGCAGCTCGCCCGCCCAGCGCCAGAGCGGGCTCCGAGCCCCCAGGGAAGCGCGGCAGCCCCCGGCCTGAGCAGGGAGGCAGCCGGGCACCGGCGCCTGCTCCAGCCGGCCTTGCTGCACCGGGACCGCATCCTTCCTGCCTGCCGTCTGCTGAGCTGCCTGGACAATCTTAGCATCCAGAAGCTTGGGCTCCGCCATCTGACTGACGGCAAAAGCCCCAGCTTTGGCTCGCCCAGTAAATGATGCACAGAGGTAAGGTAACGTAGGCACCGAAATGCAGACGAGAGAGCGGCTCTGACTGTCCCAAAGATACAGCTGAATCCAAGTGTTTGGCACTGAAAGAACGTTTCAGGCACACGGCTTGCCACGTGCTCCCTTGTTTGCAGATCTGGGGAATTCAATTTTAAAGTACAATAAAAATGGCAACTGTTGCATTAAAAATCTTTTCAGATGTCTTTTCTATGAGAAATATTTCTCCACAAATATAGTAACAAAAGTTGGATGTTTCAAAGCTAAAGCGAGTTTCTTGCTTTCAAGAAGCAAAAATCCTTCCCTGAATTTACTTGAACTGCTTGATGAGACTTCGTTTGGTTACAACAACTTAGAGAGCCTGGTTTTAATTTATCTTTGCCAGCACCTCCCATCTGCAGAGCTACTTCAGTGCAGCAGAGTGGAAGTAAGCTCAGAAGACTCTGATGCTTTGTCTTGTTTTCTCTTGTTTATTTATAGCGTCCGAGCTCCTTGATCCCTTTTTCAGTACTATTTTTCAGGCCTCTGCTTGGTGCCCGAGACATTATTAATAATGTCAGGTCATAAGTGATGGCCTTGTTAACCTGCTCAGAAACCTTGTAGGAGCGGGGATGCTCCTGCGAGCCTTAATGCTTCATCAAGACTCCTCAGATGAGCGCCAGAAAAAAAGAGGAAATGGCCCAAAACAGTCTTCAGGGGCACGGTGCCAGCCAGAGCTCCGTGGGGCTGGTGGTGTCTTCCGAGCAGCCACACTTCACCCCAATTTGGGGTGAATTCAGAAGACATCTGTGAACTCAGGAAGCAGGTTCCCAGCTGCTCCAGGAGACCTGGGACCCTTACAGTACTTTTGCCTACAGCAAAAAATGTATTTCAGTGTAATTATAGAAGATAGCTTTCAATATGTCATCTCTATTATAGTAGCTGTAAATTATGGAAGGAGCTGCCTGTGTACGGCCATTTCTCCCGGCGCATGGCGAGGGGAGAGCTGTGTGATGGCGTGACACACTTTCCATTTTTCTCTCTTTTTTTTTTTTTTCCCGAGCGCATTCCCCTAACTGGCAACAAATATCAGGATCAAACTCTGCCTGGAAAGCGTCTCCAGGAGGCCGCTCTGGTTCCTGCTGCCGGCTGCAGCGGGACCGCAGGAGCGCCTGCGCCGGGAGAGAGATGGCAGGAGCTGCTCCCCCCGCACGGGCAGGTGCCCCTGCGTGGGGGCTGAGCTGCTCCCCGGCTGCAGGGGGGCACCCGCCTCTCGGGAACCTGCGGCCGCTGGAGGCAGAGATGCAAAGTCCCGGCTGCCTCTCGGCTGCGGAGACAGGCGCTGTGTTGAGACAAACCGGCAGGAGACGGTTTGCGGCAAGGCTGGGGAAATTATCATATTTCTGTAGAGCAGACGTTGCTGGGTGTCAGGATCAACAGGGAAGCGTACATGTTTCAGAGCAGCTCCACCTCTCTTTCCTTCTCCTAGCAGCACTTGAGCGTCCTCCAAAGTTCCCCGTGGTGTGGACGGATGGCTGTGACATTTCAGCCGAAACCTTTGTAAATGGAGCTACAGGGCTAAAAACGCTACTGCTTCCCCCACATCATTAAACTTATTAGAGTCAAAGGACACTTGCCAGGAAACGGCTGCAAGCGCCGACCTGCAGTTGCTTTGGCCCCAGATCTATCTCCAGCCTGCGTCCCTGTGGTTTTTTATAAGACACGCTCCCGCTGAATGGTGCTCGTTAGTCCGACGGCCATCCCCATCTCAGCGCTCCAGGCTGCACGCCGGGGCCCTGCGGTGCAAGGAGAGCCCAAGGGCCCGCGCAGGACGTTTGGGGTCCTTGGAGGGTGTGGGGAGGGGTTCGTTTGAGGGAGAAAAGGAGATTTGCACAAAGACCCTGTCAGTTATTTGCCCGGCTATGTGTTCACCAATTGAACAACACAGCGAAAGAGGCGGCACAGATGAGGCAGCGCCACCGGCACCTGAACCACGCCGGCCTCAACGCCAGCCTCGTGCCGCCCAGGCCGTGGTCCCGCCAGCACCTGCAGCGGGATGCTGCGTGGACTGTGCCGGTGGGCACTGTCCCCCCGCTCCTCCTCCGGGCTCCACGGGTGCCCCGCACCTATTCCCCACCACCCCATCACTTCCGCCCGCCGCTGACGCTCGGCGGGCACCGGTCGGCTGCGTCGGCACGGCCTGTCGCAGACCGTGCCTTTGTTCCTGGTGGCATGAAAAAGCAAAGCAAAGTGGCCAGAGACCTTTCAGAGCATCTTCACACAAAAAAAAGGGAAACTCTAAAATAAAGAGTTATCGAGGCACCCAGGCCCCGCTTCACGCTGGTGAGGCAGGGAGGGGAAGCATGCCAAGGCCGAGCAGAGGGGCTGGGGAAGGAGCCGGGCAGCACGGTGCACTCTTCTCCTCGCCCTCGCAGTTTCAAGCGGTTTTATCACTGCCTCCACATCTCTTTTGTGGTTTTGGTCTGTACAGCCTGACGCTTTGCCGTGATGGGCTGGGGGCAAGTGCAGGACTTCCCCGGCTCAGGTCAGGAAACCACCAGCTGATGAGGTTCGCTGAGCTGATTAGGCTCAGGGTTTACAAGCTTTATTAGGACACCTCTGGGAGGGGAAAATGAAGACATCGCTTGAGGCTCGTGAGGGCCAGGGGTCTCTCGTGCCGTTCTTCCCTGCCCCATCTCCTTTGCTGCCGTTGCTCCTTGCAAAACCAGAACGGAGAGGAGGCAGAGCAGTCTCTCCCATGGATTACAGGGAACCCGGGGCGGTGCAGCCCCCCACCCCAGGGGCAGGAGCCTCGCCGCGCCCAGCACCAGCCGGCAGCACGTGGCGAACACCCCCCACGCCAACGGCGTGGCAAATGTGGCGGGTCACCAGGTCCCAGCGGTGAACGCAAACCCACGGGTCTCTGCAGCACGCTCTTCACTCAAAACAAAGACACCCAGTGCCGGTGTCCACCTGAACCGGGATTTCCATACTTCCTATCCGTAGCGGCAGCTCCCGAAGCCTGGGCCAGGCGCTGTGCCCGCGCCTCGCTGGCTACTCCCTTGCAACCTGCTACAGCCAACCCGCCGTGGCCGAGCCTTGCACCGGAGCCTCCTGCCGCCTGCTCTGGGAGCCCGTGGGCTGAGATCGCCAGCACGGCCCTCGCCTGCCTGCGCTCCCCGACTCGCCAGACCCAGCCTTGCAACGCTTCATCACGGGGCACGAAAGTGGCACCGAGTGACAGACAGCTCTCCCCATCTCTCCCTCTTTGGGCTGGCTCGAAGGGGAGAAACATGGGCTCTGGTGTTGCTTTTATGCGGTTACAGACAACAGAAAACACTCAGGCATGCAAGACATGCGTCCTGGGTCCAGCGAGCGGCTCCTCAAAGCCCGACGGACTCCCGTAGCATCATGGCTCTTTACGGGGGAGAGGGGTGGGGAAGGGGAGGAGGGGATGTGGTCCGGAGCTGGGCAGCGGCAGGCGCCGGCAAGCGGAGGTGCGGAGAAGAGCAGCGGCAGGTACACGTACAACTGAGAGGCTGATGTCTGACCTGTTCATATTTCTCCAGCTCTGTGTGATAGATTTGTCTGATCTGGGTCAATTTGGCTCTGTAATCTGAGTGTTCAATAGAGTTATCTGAAGACCCTCCAGAGGCTGCTGCGGCTGCAGCTGCTGCCGCCGATCCCCCACCTTTCTCCGGACCTGAGACTCCTTCTGCCAGAAGCATATTGTCTAGTCTCATTAGCTGGGGATCGGGAGGGTCTTCCTCCTGGGCTCCTCGGATGCTCAAACCTTGGGCAGAAAAGAGAGAACAAGAGAAAACACAGTCAGTATTTCTTGCATCTGCCCGGCCGCTGCCCGCTCGCTGCACGCCTGCGAGGGGCCCTCCTGCAGAGCCCTCCTGCCCCGCGGGGCCGCGGGGACCGGACCTGCCCACGGCCCTTCCTCCATCCCTGCGGCGGCACCCGAACGGGCACCTGCCTCCGAGGCACGTCCCGTGAACCGCAGCCCAGGCAGGTGCCATGGGGTGACGGCAGCGCTGTAGGACCCTCACGGTTCCGATACAGAGCAGGAACATCTTCACGAGGCTTTTAAAGGACCCTGCAGAATTTTTAAACGCTTCACTGTAAGTATTAAAGGAGTATTCGCATGAGTACAGAGACATACGCCTTCTGGTTGTTTTCCAAGACCTAGCGAAATCTATGCAAGGCTGGCATTATCCTATACATTATATCACTTTGATGCAAGACTGTGTGGTAAAACTAAGTGCATTATTTATTCGGAAATAATTGATTTGCTTCTCATTTCCTTCCAAATGGACCTAAGCGCCATGTTACTCTTATGGAGACTTGCACCACTGGATTCCACCCCTCCTATGAGGTCCAAGTTGGTTTAGAATGCCTGGGGAAAAAGCTGCCACTCGCTCAACTACAGGAGACTTTGGGCGAAAAGCAGGGAGGTGCTGTGTCTCCCACCGGCACAAATCCCGTGGACAGAGCCATTTCCATGCGTGCCTGCAGTCTCTGGCTCCACACAGGTGGAGCTGAAATTTCACATCGGAGGAGGGAAATGGTGGAGACAGAACTAGGAGCATCGCCTCGGGAATGGCCCCTGTGGGAGCGGGGTGCGGAGGCTCTGACGGCCCCTCGCTCAGGGCTGCCCCACTCCTCTGCAGGGCAACACGCCGCTCCACAGTGTCTGCTCACAGATTGAGGATAGGCAAGAAGGAATTAAACTTCCCCTTACCATGCAGGGATTTGGTTGCTATCGCGATGCTGGGCTACTGAGTATGTGTTTAAAATCACCAGTGCTCTTGCACTGTGTTGTTGGGAACAACACTTTAAATCTAATTTTTGTTTTAAATCGAGAATTTCCAAAGGGATGCTCAGTCAGCAATCTTTTCTGCGTCCTATAGATCAAGGCTGACAATTTGTAAGTTTAATCAGGTCACGCAGGCATGGTGCCAAGCTGTTATCAACAGTGCCAAAAAGAAAGTTTAAAAATAATTACAGTAGTACAAAAATCACTAGAGCCGTGGCTTCTTGAATCAACATTTCCATTAGAGATGTAATGCAACTGTGTACATCCCAGCCCAATTAACCTCTTTAAATCTGTTTAAGAGCAGGTATTCGTGCTCTGGATAGAGCGGGTCCCAGGGGTCTGCCGTTGGCACCCCCCGTGTTTGCACAGGCGCCTGCGCCTGTCTGCGCTCCTCGCAGTGGTGCGGGCTCCGAATGGGCTGTGCCAGACGTGGCAGCACCACCCACAGCTGCCACGCACACAGCTGAGCACCAGCAATGCTGCTTTCTGCACTAGCTGAGAACCGCAGCCGCTCCCCTACAAGCAGATTTCACCCTCGGTGTCCTGAACCCCATGCACAGCGGGAGGTGACCCCCTGACTGGCCAACCTTCCAGACTCAAGAAACCACAGCATTAATTTTGCTCTAAAATACACATTTTAAACCTGTCACCTTCATTTAAAACTATAATACCATATCATTTCATGGGAATAATAAAAATGTCTCATCATCTCTTTAAATTATTTCTGTTGCCTGTTCAGAGGTCCACAGATGAGCATGGTTTGACAACACCACCCATCGTCCCGGCACGTCCCTGGGCTGGCACAAGCGTGCTGGGGACAGCCCTGGCACGGCTCCGGCCACCCGTGCTGCTGCCTGAGCATGTGGCCAGGGAGAGCAATGCTGCGCTCGGGGGTCCCCGCGGCAGGAGGGGCGGGGGTCCCTGGCCACGGGAGCCCTGCGCCCACCCCGTCGGGACCGCTCTGTCCCTCGTTCCCCTTAGACTCATTGCCCTTGCTCTTGCACAACTCCTGGCCTGTGCGGTGCTGCTAATACAGGGATGATTTTTCTGTATTGTTTTGGTGAACTGTTTCTCCTGTTTATCTTATTCCTACTCTGCTCTGCTGTCACTATGTTTAATAATATTCTGGTTTTAAACCGCTCCAGC